>NW_010432233.1:35814-43049 GCF_000710305.1 Buceros rhinoceros silvestris | reverse complement strand
ATTGCCGAAATGCAGTTTTTAAACTCCAGGGTCCAGTCCGGAATGAAACTGTCCAAGCCTTTGCTCTCACCACTGGCAGAAGTCTCCATCATATCTTCTCCCTGGGTGCTCACCTGTCCCTTCATTGGACAGCAATGGCCATGTTGAGTCCCAGCAGGACTTGCCTCACCAGCTTTGCGGGCAGCGATCTGTCTCACACTTCATGGTGGTGGATCACTCTCAATATGGAGGGTGGGGTCGCTTTGCATACCGCTTTCCACCCCCTCAAGGCAAATAGGAAAGTGCTTGCAAAAGAAAATCTTTTTACTGCTACGTGGAGACAAGCAGCGTTTTGTTCTCTCTGTGTTAGAAGTCTCTCTCTCTCTGGTCCTATTCTGTAAACTCAATTGTGCACGCACACCAGAGCATGCTGGAAAAACTCCCCTTTTTATGCGCTTATTTGCTGAGGCGTGTCTAAAATGTCTCGACTCCCAATCAGGGAAACGAGAGGGCTGGTGCTTCTCTTCCCAAAAAGCATGAGAACTCTTTGTCGAGCTTTGGGGGGAAAGAGAAAGGGGAGGACAAAGAGCTTACTCCCCGCCAGCACCATCTTAACCCATTACAACGCGTCTAACAAGTGGTCCTTGCTGTTCCTGGTCAGGACACACACTGTTCATGGCACGGTGGAGGCAAAAGATCAGTCCTGAACAATTAATGGCATTTGTGAGAACACACAGTGTTTTCTTCAGTTGGACTGTGGCTGCACCATTTCCCGTGCTTTGAGGGGAAGGAGAAAGAGGAGAACAAAGGTCTCACCCCCTGCAGTGCCATCTTAACCCATTATATTTGTTTTCTACTGTGCAGGGGGTCAAACACTGGAACAGGTTGCCTGCAGAGGCTGTGGAGCCTCCATGGAGATATTCAAACCTCAGCTGAACATGGCCTTTCATTATACATGCTCCAGCTCACTATGCTTTGAAGAGGAGGGATGAGCTAGATCTTCAGAGATGCCTTCCTACCTCATTCATTCCATCATTCTGTGAATGTCAAGATCTTCCAGTTATATTCTATTTAATAAGTTCCGATATCTACACATATCTGCATAGATATCTGTATCTTGGAGTTATCTGTGAATTCCGTACTATAATCACAGTTCTGTCAAGTTTGCACTGTAATTCTTTCAACAGGGTTCTTCTGCATAACAATTTCTATTTTCCCTCAATATATTGTGAGCATACCACTTTGACATCTAGAGGTATCTTCTGTGTCGCTACATTCTTATATCACATAATCTTAGCCCAGAAAACTACTTCAGAGGAAATACTTAATGTAAGAATCTCCTTGGTTTACTAAAATGGGTTGGAGCATAGGCACAGATGTAATATGATCATAAAGGAATATGATGTGAGATGCATCTTCATTTCCTTAGTTTGTGAAGTGCTGTCATTATGAAATTGTGACCAGCAGGTCAGCGGAGGTAATTCTCTCCCACTACTCCACTCTCGTGAGATCCCGCCTGGAGCACTGAATTCAGCTCTCGGGCTCCCAGTGTAAGAAGGACATGGACCTGTTGGAGCAAGTCCAGAGGACGGACACAAAAATGATCAGAGGGCTGGACCACCTCTCCTGTGAAGACAGATTGGGAGAGTTGGTATTGTTCAGCTTTGGGGAGACTTTATACCAACCTTCCAGTATCTAAAGGGGGCCTACAGGATAGATGGTGAGGGATTCTTTTTACAAACATGTGTAGTGATACAACAAGGGTTAATGGCTTTAAACTGAAAGAGGGTGGATTTAGATTAGATGTAAGGTAGAACTTCTTTACTGTGAGGGTGGTGAGGCACTAGAACAGGCTGCCCAGAGAAGCTGTGGATGCCCCACACTTGGAAGTGTTTAAGGCCAGGTTGGATGGGGTTTTGAGCAACCTGGTCTACTGGAAGGTGTCCCTGCCCATGGCAGGAGGGCTGAAACTTAGGTGATCTTTCAGGTCACTTCTAACTCAAATCATTTAGTGATTCTATGTTAAGTAATTTATAAATTTGTTTTAAGAGATTTGACACATTAATATCTGCCAAAGAAGGGTCCCTCAAGTTATCAACCTCTGTCCCTTATCCTCTTTCCAAACCTAATTCTTCAAAATATAAGATGCATTCATAAACACAGATAAACATCTCACACACATTAGTTTAATGGAGAAGTCGACAGACAATTTAACTCAGTCTTCATCTCTCCCTTTTGCTTGTCTCATATTCATTCAAATTCCTGTAAAGGATATTGGCCTTTTGGTTGCATCTATTATCTCCTTTCAGGCCCAAGGAGATCTAGAGTTATTTTACAAATGTAAAGCCTAAGGGAAAAAATTCCAATTTGTTTAAACATCAGCTGCTGCTCTGCCCATTTGATCACTATCAGCTGTCTGCTAGTGCAAAAAATTTTTTTTTTGGTTAGGTGAGATAAGGATGTTTATAGCAGTAGCAAGGCTCACAATAGTTACAGATAGATCAAAACCAAAAAGTGTCCAGAGTTAGCCCAGAAGACCCCCTTGTCTTTGTACACTCTCTTTCCACTGCAACACCATCGCAAGGGTTTTGGCCACACTACCTGATCTCTCAGCTCTGCATAGTATCTGCCTGTTCTCCAGCACAGCTAGGTTTAGCTGGAATGTTTTTCCACTGAGAAATGTAATCATATCAAATAATGAAATCGTGTAGATTCTGCTGAAATTTCATTCTGGAGAGAAAAGGGGGAAATCTTCAGACACGGTCAAAATATTTTGTCATTTTCTTTATAAAATTATTTTTTAATATTGTATTAGTTTATATGGACTACTGTAATGTAACATTTTAAATTATCAAAAATCAGAGTACTTTTGTCAAAATAATATATTTTGATCACCTCTACATGATTTTTTTGGACATTGAAATTTGAAAATCTGTTTCAGGCTCTCTTTTCAATCTGAAATATGCCAAATAGAGCAGTAACCCTCTGTTCAGCAGCAACAAGCACAGCCCTCTCTTCATAGGACAAGAGGGTCAAGGAAGCAACAAGCAAAGACAGCAGTGTGATGCATGTGACTCCTAGTGTTTGAACTTGTCGTCAGTTTTAGTTATGAGGAGTTGCACCTGATTGCATATAGGCATTTTATGAGAGAGAGAACAACCTGCCAAAATCGTGCCAGAGCAACAAAGGGTGCAAAGATTAACAGAGAAGCTGATGCAGGTGAAAAGCTGTACAAAAGTGGTATAATCATTCGTATAGAGAGATTTAGTCTGACATTGTGGTACATCTGTGAAAACCTTATGCCACTGTAATTCATGCCAGGAGAGTAGCTTCCAGAACACAATAATTAAAGCAAGACAGGACTACAGAAAAATCAAAACAAAACAAAATACTGTATAGTGGTACAGAGGAGATAATGCAAAAACAAACCCACAAAAAAACTCCAAAACAACAAAATAAACCTGCTTATATCCATTTAGAAAAAACAACAAAGAAACAGATATCTTTGTGTTTACCTATACTCTTTCTTCCATATGTGTCTATCTGAAGCACGTTGTGCTAAGCTGATATGCAGCAGCATGACATGATAATTACTCTGAGAAGATTAAATAGATATATAAAAATACTCATTAATTTTATACAAAATAGAAACAAGAATTCTGCATCTGCAGTTAGCAACTACAATGTTTAAAGAACAAATGCAAAAATGCTACTGGCATCGTGCTTATTTCCAGACTTAAAGACACATACACATGCATATGTGTCACATGGATATGTGCCAGATGTTTCTAAGGCTTTTCTAAATTACTGCTGTCTCTTGCTGGCATGAGCAGTCTCGCCTGCCAGCATTTTCCCACTGAACAGTAATAAGGACATCCTGCAGCCATCCCCATGGCCCACAGGCTGCTGCCAGAAGACAAATGGCCATGTTGTAAGCAATTTTTCAGGATTATGTTTCATTCATTATATTACAGCTCATATTATTAATAAAAATTCCTTTTATATCAGTTTTGCTCAAAATTCGATGAAACTTGAAATACACATTTGTATAGTAAGCCAAATCAACTATTTGAGCCCAACTAACCCAACTAACTTCAACTAGAAGCCAAGTCATTCTGGTCTCCCTTTATACTAGAAGAATAGAGAACACTGGAATAGAAAATATCTGGGCCTTCGAGAGCCAAGGAAAATTCTCATCAGGACCTGGAGATGCACGTCTGTCCTGGTTTGAGCTAAAACTTCCTTGTTTTGTTCACCATTACAAACATAGAGAGGACTGGGCCGAAGACACAGTGTGAATCCAGCCCCCAGTGGCAATTCTGCGTTCTGCGTAGAAGCACAATGACTCTGAAATCTTTTAAGTGCCTTATCTAACTTACAACCCACCATAATCTCCAGAAATAGTCTTTGACTACTGAAAGTTAAACACATTTTTAACTGGTTTGGTTAAGAAGCAGGCTTCTCTGGAAATGGCTAGACTGACCCATCAGGCTCCACAAACCCTGACTACTTCGTTTGGTCCACTGTTGCCTGCCCCAACTCATCATGTTAGTACCTCAGTTTAATTCACGGATCCAGAATTGGGTAACCCTACCTGCAAATGACAGTGTAAATATTTTGCTTTTGTTTTCCTTCTAGAACACTTACAAGCAAATTGTGTAACAGAAGCAACATCCTAACCTGCGTAAAACCAGGATGAACAGGGCATCTTAGCTGTCTGACCCGTGGATGTTTCTGCTGCTCTTCAGGTTTCCACTTAGCTTGGACTGCTTCTCAGGTAGCCTCACAAAAGAAAAGAGAGATTCATTAGTATCTTTCTTTTCTTTCACTTATATTACCCGAGGCACAAGGTGTCCTAAATTGCTCTCTCTTTCAGTAACAAAACCAGAGACAAATAACTTCAAGAGATTCAGAGCACAACATATAAATTTTCTATGTGTTAATATTAATGGGTAGTAAACAAAATAGTCTTTCAAAAGGTAATGAATACTTAATATTATTTAATCAAAAGCAATGTGTTTTCTTAATTACCACAGTTACGCGGATTTTTTTAAAGCAGAGACAGGGAGAAAATTAAGTGGGAAGCTCAAAATTCCCCTAATTGTATTGTAAAGAAAGAGAAATGTGGAAGAGCTTGAGAAGGACACATAAATATAACGCACCCATTGAATCGAAACCATTTCTGCTGATTCAGTGGTCCACAGCAGAGATCACCTTATAAATATCCTAATATCTAGTGTAGAATCAATATTTTGATTCTTCACCAATCTTTCTATTGGGTGAAAAACACCCAACCTTTTCTGCTCTTTTATATATATTTGTTTAGGATTTCAACAAGATGGAAAATTCCTCTCTGTGCCATACCTGAAAGTTTTTCTTCTTGCAACAGGATTCTCAGATCCATGGCAATAAATGTTTCTTCTTATGCACAGCCCAAATTTACGACACATCTGTAGATTTGGGGAACTCTAACATCTCTATTAAAAAAAATTAAAAAGCTGAAGGATAAAATAAGAGACTTCCCTCAAATGAGAATTCCGATGAATGAGAAGTAGTGAACTGAGTGTCATTTTTTTCATCTCATAACTTTTTAAGTAATGGCATGTCCTGAGTGGTTTGGATCTATGTACCTGATTATTGCAAGGAATGAAAAGTCAGGTGCCAGTTATATAAGACATTTCACATTTAAATATAAGGACAGCTTTCAGATGTAAAGGCAGGTGAAATTCCATGGAACTGAGATTTTCATAGCCCAAATTCACTTCACACAGGTCTACTTAGAGTTCTACGCGTGAATAAACAATTAAGTATCGCACAATAGTAGTTAGAGATGGGACTCATCTGACAAAATACCCACCATACCTACATCTGCATTACTTGTCTGATGCTTCCTTTACAAATAAGTTCTTCCAAAGAATGGTTGATTTTATCTCGTCTAAAAAACATCAGACGAAACGGGAAGCACATTTCTCTGCTGACTGTAAGCAGACATCATAACAGCTAGCTCAGATGAACATGTCTACAGTAGTGGGTGAGGTGAATGCCATCACAGGCTACCATCACAGGCAAGGAATGCCATCACAGGCAAGGAATTCTCTTCCAGCAGCAGGGTATAATGACAGATTCTCCATCTAGAAGCATTTGGGGATTATGCGAACAAAGGTGTAGTTGACTGCTTTATTGAATTTCTCTTATAAGGAACGTGAACTTTTTGCCTTACCAGGCTCAGAGAAGAGCTCTTGTACTACAGGTTAAAGGCATCTTTTGTATACTTCAGACATAAGGTATCTTAACTTTCACAAATCAGGGGGTTTTGCCTCAATTTTCTACTAAAGCTGGATAATAAAGTATCAATAAAGTTTTTTTTCCTCTTTCTTTTTCATCTGAAAAGTGTAGATATGCACAGTGTAGCTATGTAAAGCTATACAGAGATACTTTCAAAATTCTGAATATACAAAGGATGCTGCAGTTTTTTGGTAGTACAATAAAGAAAAATGGTAAGCTATCATCCATCTCTGCATGGGCCTGGCCTTCATAAAGGATACAAAAACTCACTCTGCTCTGAATACTTTACTGTTATGAAAGATGTAGCTTTGATGCTGTACAAAAAGAGCTTCTGATGCAAAACCAGTGACCTGACAAAATTGTTAATAAAATGTCCACTTTAATGATTCAATAGCAATGAGCATCCTTCACAAGCAATTTACAAATAAGCCTATAACAGCGTTAAAACCCAAATGAGATTTTCATTCATGACACCTGCATTCTGAAGGCTCAGAAGAGACAAGAAAAACTTACTGAATCTCAAGGTTGAATAAAATTTGTTGCGTGGTGTACTATGACAGAAGACAAAATGCCCATCAGATTTCTGAATGGCTTGAGTTTCCAGAATTAGTTTCCATCATACAAGTGTTAGCATGAGCTACCTGTACTGGCACAAACAGGGACACCCCAAAGTGTTGGATGATTGGGTTTTTCTACTCATTCTTTCTCAGTTAAAATTACTGGTAACATCCTTTCCATCTTTCCATAGCCACCCTTCCAAAGAAGCCATAGGAAAGAGCATTGAGTCCTAAACCCAGAGAGTGTTCTACCAAAAGTGGCTGAAAGACTGAGGACAGTTACAATAAAGAAGAAACACAAAGCTTAGCTAGAAAGTCAGTGTAAAATTTAGAAAAAGACCTTTTCAATTAAATTAATTGTGTGAAAGCCAAGCTGAACAGAAATTGTTGAAGGAGATTAATTTGACAGCAGGA
>NW_010432233.1:509-35727 GCF_000710305.1 Buceros rhinoceros silvestris | reverse complement strand
AGGAATGTAAATTTTAGCCTTCAGTTGAGTAAGCAAGAAAAGGGTACAGTTGAGGGCTGAGAAAATATTCCACAGTGGCATAATAAAGATATATTTAGCAGCGGTTATGTCTACATTGTAAGCTTTGCCTAGGCCTTATCCTGTGTCTGTCCTAACCTCATTCCTGTCACCCAACTGTAGTTTTCAGCCAATACGAAGTTTGATGGTGTTGTCAGTAACCTGGAAACTAGGGCTGCTGTTCAGGGGGAACTTGATAGGCTGTGGGCTAATGGGAACCTCATGAAGCTAGAGAAAGTCAAACGCAAAGTCGTGCACCTGGGGCATCAGAACTCTGTGCAGCAGTACAGGCTGGAGAACAGCTCACTAACCTGGTGGTGTTGTGGACAGGGCCAACATGAGCCACCAATATGCCCTTGCAGCAAAGGTCAACAACCGCCTGGGTTGCATTAACAAGAGCACAGTCAGCAGGCTGAAAGAGGTGATTCTTCCCTCTACTCTGCTCTAGTGAGGCACATCTAGAGTGCTGGGTTTAGCTCTGGGCTCCCCAGTATAACAGAGAAACTGAAACAGCAGTCCTATGGAAGTGCCTGAGGAGAGGGGACTGGAGCACAGGACATATGAGGAGAGGCTTAGAAGCTGATTTTTTTCAGCTGGGACAAGAGAAGGCTCAGAAAGATCTTGCTGTTGTCTGCAAGTACCTAAAGGGAGGACTTAGAGAGGCCAGAACCAGACTCTTCAGAGAGGTACACAGAAGAGGTATAAGAGGCAACAGACAAGCAGGAACACGGGAAATTTCAACTCAAGGTACAGGCAGAAAAAAAAATCACTGTGAGAGTGACAAATTACTGGTGCAGGCTATTCAGAAAGGCTGTGGAGGTGCTCAGGGCTTGACTGGACGCAGCCCTAAGCACCTGCTCAACTGGAACAGCTTTGGGTAAGATCAGAAGATCTCTTCCAACCTAAACAATTCTAAGGCCCTTAAGTCTGCTTACAACAATCCATACTAGTGTCTCCAAATCCCTGACAATATTCAGGTAATGGTAAGGCTGGTGTGGAAGACTAAGTTGGAGGCTAAATGAGGTTAGGCACAACACAAGACAGTGTCTGCCCTCTCCCTAGAGAGACCAGAGGTTTCTCTCTTCTTCTATTCCAGCTCAAAACCAATCAGTTCATTTAAATGGTTTGTACATTTGAGATTTTTTTTTTTCTGGAACAGAGAGGAATAGATGTTTAATATGGCAGTGACACAAGTTTTGATGAAGCAATTACAACCTGAGAAATAAGTCTAGATCCATGTCATAAAATTTACTGAGCCAGACCATAAGGTTTACAACCTATCTCACCTGTGGGCAGACTTAGTGAAAGGAGAGAAGCAGCCCAAAGCTGCTGGTAAAGCACGAAAGACTGAAAAGGAATAAAGCTGAACTGGAAGGAAATAAATCGAGAGAAAATACGTGAGGAATAGCACATGCTAGCACAAAGCAATACAAAGCATGAGGTGACGAACAATAACAACTGAAAATGCCCTGTAAAGCAATGGAAACCTGTAGAATTCATTACCATGTATAAATTCAAGGTCAAAATCTTAACAAGATCAAATCTTAAAAAGAGCCTGGAAAACTATATCCAGAGTTTCAAAAAGTATATAACAAATTTTGTTCAGGGCATACATCCTCACATTGAGATTTTCAGCCAATTCTTTTGCAATATATAAAATTCAACACCTACTGAAAAGTGTCTTCCTCTTTCAGATGCAGCTGATGTTTAGCTATACCCTGATCCTCTGTGACGTTTCCCAAAGAAGACAAAACTGAGCAAAGCACGCTGGGAAGCAGATTATTCCCATCACTTGGATCCATATTTAATTCAAAATAAACCAACTAATTCTTGGAAAGGAAAAAAGACTGTGCTGGAAAGATTTTTGAATGGAATCAGAAAGTACACAGACACATAGCAGAAACTGAAACTTTGGGCTTTGATGGTGAAGGAAAAGCTTAGCAATATCTATTGGCCTAAACCACTGGAAACGTAGAGAAGTAGTAGATCCTTAGCCTGTGAGCACTGTCATCTAACGCTACAGGGACAGGCAAGATCTTTTGGATGAGGAATGGTCACAGGGTTGTAGTTAAAGCTAGAGCTTTATTATTACATTAAAAATTTAATTCTCAGCACAGCTTATTCTTATCTATAATTTCTTGCAGTTCATGTAGTTTAACGTTACACAGAATTTTTAGCAATTATCGTAGCTTTTAATTAAGCAAAATTTCTAGTAATCAGTATAGCCATTGTACTATCTAGAGTCTTCAGTTACTTAACCACTGGTCACTTGGACCTTCTGCAGATTATACTTAATAATCAGTATGTGATACAATAAAAAAAGTACTTATTTGTTTGCAACAGGAGCCCATTAAAAATGTTGGAGTGTGAAAGGACACGTTGTAAAGGTATCTCTCTTTTGAAGACATGAAAAATGTCTAATGCAAAAAGACTCTCTTAGCTTATCCAAGGGTATCTGCAATATGTAGGTGAAGTGTCATATTTCTCCTTTCCTTTATCAGTGTTACATTTATCAAAGAGGAAAAGGGCCATCCCACAGATCATGCTCAAAGCAACTTGAAGCGAAGAAAAACCATGCTTTCCTCCGGATCCTAAATTAAAGCTACTAATTTTGCTTTCATTTCTGGCAACAGCTATCTACACATCATTGTAAAGGGTTAGAGCTGGGCTGGCCACTAGACAAATGACAGATGCTCTCTATTACACACTCCCCCCTCCACCCCCTCCCAAAGAGGGTAAAGAGAAAAGGAGCAAGGGAGAAAGACTTATGGATTGGAAAATAAAACTAAAACCGCTTTAATGAGAATAGTAATAATAAAATGAGACGTATACAAATATATACAATACCAAAGCCAAACCCAACCCCCCTTATGGCACCCACATCACCATCACCACTGATGCTGTGGGCAGACACTGGGGAAGATGCAGGCTGGGCTCAGCAGCCCATGGGAACTGGATGCAGGAGCTGGATTCTGGAATCAGTTTCAGGAATGCATGGTTTGGGATTGAAGGAAGAACAGACAGAGTCCTCCTCAGACACTGGCCAGAGGAGAGAAAGAGAGAGCGAGACCCTCAGCTTTATACTAAATATGACATCTATGGGATGGAACACTTTGTTGGTCATTTTAGGGTCATCTCTCCTGTCCACTCTTCCCTGCAGGTGCAGCCTCTAACCTACTGCGCCCCCACCGTGGCACACAGGCGGGGGCAGCCTCTAACTTACTGCACCCCCACCGTGGCACACAGGGTTCAGCATTGACCTTGGTCTGCACAGGAGCAAGGGTGAGCAAGGGCCTTTCTGCACACCAGTCCCTGGCAGTAACTGCAAACATCAAGCGTTATCACCTCTAGGAGCAGACACTGTAGAACTATGAAGAAAGTGCAGTCACTGAACAGAGACTGAGCTGAAAGGTAAAATCACTGAACAGAATTAATGATTTGATCCAGGACAAACGTGATTGCAGTAATCTAGTTGAACATCATATTGCAAATTCCTATTATAGACAATATTCTGAAGATCTGTTGAGCCTTGAAGTGTGGTCACCACTGTGGTAATTACTCTATTTGAAATTTCTGGATAAGATAAATTCTATCTCTGTACATGTTCACAGAACTGGAACACAACAGGGTTTTAGGGTTGAGTTGAGGAGGAAAGAATTAAAATAATTTTAATGCTATTTAATTGGCAAAATACATAAAACTGGGATGTTGATAGTTCTAGATACATTCTGAGTCAGTTCACAATGATGTACATAACATCTCTAACTGCTGCATCAAATGCTTATGCCACATCAGTAACTCCTAAGAAAAATTATTTTTAATCTTCTGAATATTCATATATAATTCATATATAGTTAAGCCAATACAATCATAGACAATTTGTTGTCTGTTGTTTGTTTATGATATTAAAAGTCATTGCTAACATAGTTAAATATTTTTATAACAGATATATGAACTATGATGTCCTGCAACTGCAGAATGCCGGTCTGCCAAGGAATGGAATAGTTTAGCATCTGCTATTTCATTTCCTGATTTTAATTTGCATTGTGATTTGGATTATTGCATTATTAATCAAACATCTATCCAGCATGTGATTTTCAGAAAGTGAAGGTTGCTATAAATACTCATGAAATGGAGATTTCAAGAGGTGAACATTTCCATTTCTTGCAAAATTCTAAATTATAAGCAGGTGGTTTTCAAAATATTTTCAGGTATATACTTTTCCCATTTATTTTACCATTTCATAACAAAAATTTGATTCAACCATAGGAGAAAATCTCTGAAAAAATTTTAAAAATACTGAATCAGGATGGTTTATTTAGAGAGAAAAAATCTCTGTGACACCGATAATATCAGGAGGATTATGCAAATCTGATTGTATTTAAGTGAAATAATAATTACTGTTCTCCTATTGCAGTAGAATGATTAAATAGATGTTGAATTGTAGTCATCTGCATCAAAAGCCTCATAAAAGTACATTGCATCAATACCAAAATCATCATCTAGGTTGCGAATATTCAACTTGCCCTACTTTTCATTTGAACACCATAAAAGTCAAATAAAATAAAATTATATTGGTCTTTAATTAACCTAAGGGGCCTAAATATTAGGCAAAAAACTAACTCAAATAAATTCTGCATGAAGTAGAAACAATTAGACTTACAATATGAGATTAAGTATCTCTTTATAAAAACGTTCCAGATAATATTTTCATTCCGCCTTTTAATATTCATTTGTTATTACATATTTATGTATAGTAATTCCAGTTAAATTTTCTGGTTTTACTGATTTTACTGTTACTTTGATTCATCTCTTACTAATGAAGGTATTTAACTGCAAAAAATGAGTTCTAGGTGCAGAGGTCTAGCATGGTCTAGCAAGACAGATGTTGGCATCTCCCACCAAGCAATCAGGGTACTCTGAAGCATGAGGGATTCTTAGCTTCATGGCTTTATTCAGATCTATTTTATGTTCAACAACGAGGGGATAAAATGCAATGAAGGTAGAAATGAAGTTTGTAGGTAAGTGCTGGCACCACAAAACAACTTTATGAGAGGAAGGTGGGGGTGACAATGTAATTTCCTGTTGCTGTTTGAAAGAACTGAAAGGCAGCAAGAGTGACAATTTGCTCTTGGAGGACTTTTACCTCCAGAGGCAAATGAAACTGAAGTGTTCGAGCTGGGAATGAATGCAGGGCTTAACACGCCCCTTACAGCCACAGGCAAAGAAAGCAGGCTTGAATGCCCAGCGAAAATTAATTTAATTCAAAACCAACGAGAACCACAAATCATCACCTAAATTAGGGTAGGACATAAAGAAAGAGAGAACGGTGGTCTTAAATACATAAATACCTATACCTTCCCTCCACTTCACCCCTCCACTTACTATGAACCCTCACACGTCGTTGATGTCAGAGGTGGAGGGAGAAAGGAAAAACAGGAGCAGAAAGGAGCAGTCCTATTAACTTGTTGCTGATTTCCAGGCTGACTTTTGGGACAAACTTCCTCTGCATACATAGTCTCTCTTGTTCCCACAGGAGACAGCTCAGCACAGCTGTTTTCCATTCCATGTGGGGAGGGGGTATGTATCTCTGGAGCTGATGGCTCCACACTGTCCCTGCCCCAGCTGCAAAACTTAAGAGTCACTGGGTTTTCAGGGGGCATTCCAGGTGTCTCTCCGCATTCCAGCAGGGCCTTCATTCTTGGTGCCTTGACCCTTTTTCTCCTCCCTCTCTGGAGATTATTCTCAGTGCAGGATGGGGAGGACTCCAGATTCCTGTCTCCCGGTGCCACTTCTTTCCACCCTTGCCAGTAATCTAAAAAAGTCTACCTACCGCACGGAAGATCTTTGCTGTTGCAGTGTAGTGAGGATAAATACTTGCTGCCGAGGTGACTGGTTCAGGAGTTTTCTCTAAAATGAGAATGCGCTCCAAAAGAAATAACATAGTTGTGGCTTTTTATAGTGTAATTCAAAGAGGCGTTGATTGACATGGCTTGGCTCCAGGGACGAGTATGAAATTGGAGCCGGGGTTGCATTTTGTAACATCAGTTACAGGGGTCAGTACCCTTTCCCCCTCGCTACCTCCTTTTGCACCCAAACGAGGGGGGAACAGCCCCCCTCCTTGCCCTGGAGCCGAAATCCTAAACCACAACATTCCACCCCTTGCCTCCGTGAATAACCTACAAACAGAATAGTTAAAACAAGAAGACAGATTCTACCCCATCCGCTTTCACAAGTATGAGAAAAGTTTTCATTGAAGTTCCCAAGTTATGCTCAATCTTAACTGACTCACTCAGCAGAGCTGCTTGTAGAAAAGAGACATTCTTCCAAGGAGGTGATTCTGTACCTGCTCAAGCTGAAAAGGGGACAGAACCCCAATTTCTCACTTCCCAGAAAAGTAAGTACTTACTATGAAGTAAGTTAATGTCAACACCATCCCTGCCCCTCCAACTTTTTAAAACCCTATTGCAGAATCTATTGCAGATACTCTGGGCCTACATTCTTAAGTTATTGTGGGGGACCGAGCAAAGGAGCGACTGAAAGTTGATGTGCTGGTTGGATTTTGGTCTGAGTTATGTGTGAAAATGCTCAGCCCAGAAAAGACAGCCACTTATCATACACAAGCTCTAAGTACTCAAGAAACTTTATAATTAAACGTAAGCACAAAAGGTGCAACATCTAGGTGAGGCGGTAACATGCATTTTGTACCACAGCTTCAGACTTTAATTCAAGCACGTAAGCCCTTTCTTGTGTTTAACCCTCTTCTTTTCTCCTCTGCACCCCCAGGGGTGAGAACGCAAACAGCTGTGACAGTGTATCCCCTATCTTGAAGAAAGAAGATCAAGGAAGAAGATCTCCTTGCCACAGCAAGATTGTACTCCTGGAAGCACTGCACTGATGCTGCCCCATACCTCAGCTGCATGCAAAATTACATTCACTACCATTCATATTCTCAGTACCTTAGAAACTACACAGGACAAAAGTATTTATAATGAGACTTTTATAAGGTCTCCATCTTTTGCCTTAAAAGCACCCTTCTTCCTAGCATGGCAACAACCAAATATGAGCACAAACACTGAAAGTACAGTAATGGCTGCTGACAGCAGCTATTGATTAGTTGATCAGAAGCTAAAGCTCTTAAGAATTCCTTGTTCAGCTTTATTCTGTCAAAGAACAGATCCCAGTGGGTGGAAGCAGATGGTCAGGAGTACGTACCTGCGGGGAGGCAGGGAAAGTAATCCATCTGTAAGTTAACTGAAAGACAAAGGGTGAAGGGGAAAAGATCTAGTTGTATGTACAAAGAATTCAGCGTCAGGAGAGTAACTCAAGTTCATGCCTGTAGGGGATTTCTGACACAAACCAAGACAGGAATTGCACTGATGGTGTCACTTTACAGTATTTACCACTTGGTTAATTTATATAACTGCATGCTATGTTTTGTTAGTAGCAGTGCAATCTCATGCAGTATACACGCTCTACACATTCTTTGTTTCAGTGTTACTGGTGTAGGAAACACCAAGTGAAGTAAGTGCAGCTGCTTATTTATACTGGTATATATGAGAGTTAAATTCAGCCTATGAAAATTTTATCACTATCCAAAAGTCGTCGGCTCTGTTTCCAGCACTGCAGCATTGCAAAATGCAGTAAGTCAGCAGAAGTAATCAAGTCATATTTTTCAGTCAATTACTGTAGTAAACATGGTGTAACAATAAACGACTGAAGACATGAGGCTTCAGTGAATGAGTTACTGTAACAAAATTAAAGTCATTAATATGAAGTAGAATGGTCTTAGCTGAGAATGAGCCTTGAGGCTGTTAGGGCTAAGGTAAGTAGTTCTTAAAGACTTCTTAAGGAGTTGGTTTAAATTTAGCTGTAGTTTAATTCGGAACATAAGAAAGATTTAAATCAATTATCACTTGATAACTTATGTAGGGTGTGAAAAACCTGAATCAAACAGGACTATGAAGCTCTGGCTGTACCAATGCTTTAACCACAGCTGAGGCCAAGTCCTGGGGAATGCAGTATGATCCTTTCCACCATTCAAACTGATTAAAGAGTCCCTCGCTGTTTGGAGGCCAAACTAAATTATTTTCTATCTATCTCAAACAATTCCTCTGCAGAGTGGAAAGGTTAGCACAGGCTGGGGACAACTCTTAATGTGCAGTTTGCATTTGGGTGTGTCTGTCTTTTCTGAGAGGCTGCTAACTTTGACACCAGCTATTCTGTACCAGCTGGACTCAGGGCTAGTGGGCAGGTCTTGCTACAGCTCAGTTTGTGAATACAGATACAGCTCTTATGTGCTGTGACATATTTCAGTGTCTCACATGAAAATAGTCATGATCCACAGGTTCACTAATCTTTAAGTTGGATTTTAGAATCTACATTGTTCTCTTGCTATAAGGATTAAAAACAAACAAACAAACAAACAGAAACCTACTCAGAAAAATTATTAGATTCTTGAATAACTGAAGGCCACACACAGTGCTGTAGGAATTGCTGTATCAATGGCATTCCTCAAGCATTCTTTCACCTGCCTCGACATGTAAAATTTACTCCTTTCAATGATCTTGCAGAATATATTCCAATATGCCCGAGGAGCCACAGTGAGCACTGAGAAAAAAGAATTTCGCTAGAGAGAAACCATAATATTTAAAATATAGTGATTTTTACAAGTCTGTTCCACAGATTCCTTGCTGATTTTTTTTTCTTTTATACATTGTGGCTTTATTTTCCTTACAGTCATGTGAGAACTCATAACTTGCATTCAAAATAGGCATGTATCAAGTATACCAAAGATATTACACCAGAAATTTTGTTCCTGCAACACCTTTAAGCAAGATCATGTGTTAAAGGCACAATAAGATTTTACTGTAGTAACTAGAATATTGAAAGTTAGGAATGTGTATATATCGTAAAAATTTTAAGTCTTGTCTTTTATTGTAGCATGCATCATATATACAGTATATATTGTATAATCATATGTATATATAATATACATTGTAGAATCATTTCCAGAAACTCATCAAGCATTATTGTGAAACTGTTTATTTTGCTTCTACCTTTTTAAATTTTGGGAAGTGATTCTTTAGCCACATTTTTCAAATAACTTGAAATATTGATATAAAATTTAGTCTAAAATTATGAATAGTTTGTTTATGTCTGGTGTTTTGGTGGTAGTACTACCCTTCAGTTTAAATAATTCTTTTATTTTCTTGATGTTTATGCTACACAGAATTCACAGAGAGAAATCATATCCCCTATTGGGTAGTTTTTTGCAAAGTGAAACAAGAGAAGCTCTTTTAATCTCCTCCTGCTAGATAGGATCTTTGTTCCTTGCTATCTTAGTAGTCATTTTCTGTATCCAGAGTTTTTCTTGTTTATCACGTTCTACATGAGATCGTACACAACTCAATTAAGTGATACTATTACTGACCAGAAATTATCTGTCTTAGGATCACTTTGGCTTTTCTGCAATTCTGTCATCTTAGCCACTCATAGACATCCTGGATGGAATCACATTACTGCACTTTTCATCAGTTCAAACTGATGAGCTCCCTTCAGTTTAACAGAAATTCTTATTAAGCCCCACCTTGATTGCCATACAAATATTGTTCCTTCCATTCCGACAACTAATATACCTATGATGATTCAATTCAGCACTATATAAACAGTCCTTTGAGCCTGTGTCATTATCAGTCATCAGCGTAATCCTAATTTTTGCACCAGGATGTTAAGTAAAACTTTTGATAAGATCTTGAGTCCTTGATGAACTCTTAGCAATAACTCTGCGTTATGCAACAGTCCCTTTATTCAGTAGGACCTATTGTTGCTGTTGCCATTTCCAATATAGAAAAATTCCTCAGTGCCTTAAAGTTCTTTACCAAGGTGAGATAAAACTTTTCTGTATAGGACTGTATAAAATTCATCACTGAAATATCAACAAATTAGACCTATTCCATTTTCTTTGCCTAGAAATTGGCTTTTCAAAGGAATTTAAAAAAAAATACATAGCAAGGACAGAGTTTTATCAACACATAAATAAACCAAAAGACATGAGAAACAGTTTCATGTACAAAATTTCTATAGCAGCTGTTTCTGACTGCAACAGCAGCACTGTGGGGACATAGAGGCTGGCATGGTTTCTTATAGCTCTGCAGCACCAAAAATTACCTCTATTTAGCATGAGGATGTATGATGCCTTTCTGCCTGAGTCTAGTAGAATTAATCTGGAGAGAGGAACTCCTTGCTAACAGCATAATTATACCACACAAACCTGAGTTTCTCTTTTAAATTAAGTAATTTTAAATCAAAAGAGATAAAGGAAGGAAAGAACAAAATACGTACCTTGGCAAGCCACAGGATTGTTTTGGTTTCTGTGCAATTCGTACTAATACTTCATGGTGATTTGGGCTTGAGAAAGGAAGTCCATCTTCATTATAATCACTGTCAGCTTCATTACAATCACATTAAATCATAAAAAGACTTGTTTGAAAGCGGTCCAGGTTGATCTCAAAAGCCTTTCTGGTTATTGAGAAAGACAATAACACATTGCTTGCTAGCACTTTTCATCAGCGTATCTCAAAGTACTTTGCAAAGCAGTTCATGTGCTCATTGCCATTATATTGTTTGTAAATCTAAGTAGAGAGTAGAAGTGACTAAGCATATGTCAGTGGTAGTCCCAATTCTAGAGTACAGACTGAAAGACAAGGCTGCAAGGCTTTCCTCCACCCATTGTTCTTCAGACCTCCACACACAAACATGCTAATTTACTTTCAGTTAACCACCGTAGGCATCCATTTGTTGCATTTATAAGCCTACTAACATGAATCGTGTGATTCACTGGAAATTAGAAATCTATTTTCAACAGGAAGCTACAGATAGCCTGTTTGTAAAACTCTCAGAAGGACAGTAACAGGCATCTACCTCTTTAGTAATGGAAATTGTTAAAATTGACACTTTCTAGAACCGAAAGTTGATCACATTTCAGGGTTACAGCAGTTTTTTTACTATCATCACTTCAGCTGGTTGCAGGTGTCAGTAAGGAGATCAGGAATCAAATTTTCTTGGATATACTAAATAATTCGCTACTGAATGGATTTTGCAAGACAGCCCTTTCATTGCTGTCACAACAAAATTCAGTTTAGAGACAAGTAAACACCCATCCATGATACGGTGGCTTCCAGCAGTTTTGAGTTCAGAGATCCCCATTAAGGGTATCATTTGCACTTTCCAGCACTGTTTTCACTTGTACGGTGACACAGTTAGAATGACCCTTAGCACAATCAAATTCACTGAATTAGATGTAGCTTGGCTTCCTCCATGTTTGGCTGCTCTTCATCTTCTCAGACAACAGGCAGCAGAAGCCAGGACTGTGGCTGTGAAGACCAAGGCAGAAGCAGCTTTGAATACTTTGACCTTTTCCACATAATCCGTTATGTTGTCTCCCCATTCAAAGGACTCTCATTTTATCTAAAACTCCTTTTGCACTAGGAAACTTGTAAAATCCTTTCTTGTTAAGGAAAAAAATACCGCTTATGATTAACTAAAAGTAGTTTTAACTCTAGGTGGGTTTTGGCCTTCCTCCTTTGTCCTATGATGTTTGAACATTGCTTTTTGAACACTTCCTTTTTTGTCTATCTTTCTTTCCACTTTTTCTGTCCTCTTTTTGCATTTTAGTCCTCCTTTGACATGATATTTTTTTGTGTCAATGCACAATAATACTTTGATTTTGATTGTATACTATGCATCAACAGAACTAACCCAAATAGATAACAAACCAAATAGATAACAAAAAATGCCATACTTGACCAGCACTCATTTTAATCAGACTAGCCTTCATCTTATTGTTTCAAACAACTCTTTAAACATCAGATGCAATCAAAATGCCCAGGTGAAAAATGTCTATCCCATTCACTGTCTGTTACATGTCAGACAAGTGGTTGGAATAAGAATGAGCTGGTAGACCTGAGAAGGTCTGATTGATGGATTTTTGAAAGTATAACAAAGAGTACACAAATTCAGTTGAATCTACCTACAAGACTGCTCTTCAGCAAAGGCTGAAAGAGTAACATAGAAACTAACATACAAGCATGCCTGTACAACCATTTCCCAACATGCAGTTACAGTGCCAGATCCTATATTTGACTACATTGATAAGCTGAATCGTAAGGGTTCGAGATTGCAGTAGCCATAGGATTCAGCAGTACTCTCTGTGAATGAAAATCTTTCAGATGTTTATTTATAGTGTTGTTTTCAAACAACTAGGTAAGAGAGAGCACCAACACTCTTCAAGTCACATGTGGTCATTCAGGTAATGTCTCACTAGATCACTTCCCTTCTGAGTAGGAAAAACAGTTTTCTGTGGGTGTATGTGTTCACATTTAGATGAAAAATAAATGAGACATACCAGAAGTAAAGACTTGGTCCTCTGTGCTAAACTGGTATGAAGAGAATATTCATAACAAACGATGTCCACGAGAACCACCAGTGCAGTAGAATACTTTTGAATATGGCAGTTCAACACTGCAAGAATTAGCTCTGTTGTATTAGTATTAGCACTATTAACTCATATTAATATTAGCTCATGTTAGTATTAGCTCATAGACAAACAGCAATAAAACCCTGAGAACAGGGTTTTGAAAATTGCCAGTGTATCTGACTTTCATTTCAAGGATATTGAATAATGCTAGAGCATGATTCAAGAGAGTACCAGAGATGCCGTCTTCTCACAAAAAAAAAAAAAAAAAAAAAAAAAAAAAAAAAAAAAAAAAAAAAAAAAAAAAAAATACTAAAACTGATTTGACTGTATGTCACCGCACTTGTGCTAAAGATGGGGTGAGTTTTACGTACTTCAAATGTATTTAACTTTGGTTTGCTTCAACCATGCTTTTGATTGCATTGAGCAATGCTTCTCTCCCACAAATACAAAACCAGTCCTCTTTCACTCTGTCTGTTTACTAGGGATGCTGCTTTCGTGGTTTTCCTTGGATACACTGGCACTGCAGTACTTCTTTTATGCCAGACCTCTAGATCCAGAAACAAATTTGCGTACCATGACATTCACATAACTGTGATTCATGTAATCTTGTGAGATAATTGTTTTGAGTGGTGTATGGTAAGCAGGTTGGAGGTGATTCTGAACTCTACATTGGGTAGAACAGGAAGCTAACTCCAGATGAAATCCTGCCTGGTCCAGAACACGTGGGGAATGTGCAGTGTGCCATGGCAAACTTGATCCTCTCGTTCTAGGACTTAACATCAATTACAGACTAGCAAGAATTTGTGTTCACTCAACCAGGCAGGCGTTCAACCATGACAGGAAGAAATAAAGGCTGAATAGCTAACTAATAGCTAACATCTTCCTGTTGTTTCCTTGTGCATGTCAGCTGTTCAGTTCTATATCTTTTAGACCCACTCTTGCATCCCCTGTCTTCCCATTCATGCCTGAACACCTATCATGGTGTTCATACAGGCCAGCAACACAGGATAGCCCTTCTCTCAGCCTGGCTGTCAGATGGGGACTTTGGATGTGACAGGTGGAGGGAAAAATGGTGTTTTTATAAAGGCGTTAATTTTGCTTGGTAGGACAGGCCATATGCCAGCATAGAAGTACTATTCAAATGCGTAGCAGTTCTAACTAGTCTAGTTCTTTTCCTAGGAAGGCCAGAGGGCTGTCAGATCCTTTTGTATGAAGAAAAGTATGTTTTTTTCCTTAATACAGCCTCTGCTGTTCAGGGTGTCAGCTTTGTGCACCAGTAGTTTCCCAAATGAAGCAGCAAATTTTTCATTTAAAAAGTCTTATCTGCTGCAAGGTAAAAAGTTTGACACTTGTCCTTTAGCTTTTTTTTTTATTTTTGAACAGGATTCAGTTTCATTTTAGTTCTAAGGAAATGTAAGTTTCTATAGGAAGCACCTATGAAAGCTCAGGTATTAGAAAACCTAGAATGGGAACATACTCATAAACCCTGCCAGCATCAGCTGGTGTCATGCTGAGTAGCTGTGATGTATGTAATCACTTATGACTTTGAATGTAGATCAAAATTGACATAACCCTTATGTGAAAGAGTCACAAAGTGATGACTGAACAACGTGTTCTGAAATGTTTTTAGCCCGAATCTTTTATGTAACTCAGCAGGCCTTGCTAAAAAAGAGGTAGCGGGTGGATTTGAGCCAAGTGGATAGCTTATCAAAACTGGAGACTGAGCAGGTTGTCAGCCAGCTTTCACTCCAGGACACATCAGCAGTGTTTGCTTAACCGCACTTAGGCTGTGGTTTCCTTTCAGAAAGCACAAATTTCATTGGTGGCAATACTGGACTTCTTCACAGTGGGGCAAAAATAACAATATGAGGTGATTTCAGTTCAAGCTGGAAAATCAGTCTGGACATCAGACAAGTAATACCATGTCAACAGGGCCAGAAAGTGATACTCACAGCATTCACAGTATGTCATTTGGTTCCTGCCTATTGTTTTTAGTGCCAGTTGTCATCGCTTCTTTGCCATGTTCTAAGACTTGGCGAAGTCCCCTCATTTCTTCAGTCATCAAATGAAAATATTTTAATAGTACGATATACGTGAAGTTTAAAAGAATGTGAGAAAAATTCCTTGTGTCAGTGAAGGGACATTGACAATTCACCTTACTACTCTGTTAATTACTTGTATAAATCAAGTCATCACTGTTCCATATGAAATAAAGATGAAGTTATTAATTATCTTTATTGTTGTACATCAAAAAACAGTCCAGCAGAATACAATCAGAAGTTTTCACCACCCCAAAAAACACCTTAATGAAAAGGCATCATCTTTGGCTATACAATTATTAGACAATCATCTTGACCTTAGTAACTACAAAATGGAAGCCCTACAAAGCAGTGAGACAGTAGTGGAAAAGAAAATAGTAAAGGGGATAAATATAACAATCTATTTTTTTTTCTTTTTTGCCTAACTTCTGTCAGAGCTTCTGCTGCTATGGAGGAAGTCAATTATGTTTTATGTTTCAAATCACGTGTTATCATATTGTTCTCTATGGGCCATATCAGCTTTGCCCCTGAAAACTTCCCAATGGTAAAAAAACTCTCTTAGCTTCTGTCAGTCCTCTTACTCTGATGAAATGAACTCTGCTTTCAGCAATGTTAAGCCAGAAAGAATGCTACTTTGGTCTTAGAAGGCTCCTACATCTTAGATTGTTCTTCATTCCAGAACCAGTGTCATCAGATGAGGTCAAATCGTGTATTTTTCTTTAAAATGCATTGGTAATTTTTTTTCCCCTGGTTCCACCACCCTTAGCTGACGAATTCCTCCACCCACTGCTGTTTCATGCAGAAGAATTTCTGGCAGTTCTCTGGTGGGGTGGAAATATGCACCTTGCTGTGGCTTTCCCTTTAGTGCAAGGCCCTAGATGCCACACACCACTCTGCTGCCATACTGCAGAAGTGCTAAAGCCTGTGTCCCCTCTCTCTCTAGCTGAAGGGCAGTTTTCATAGCAGAAAGTGCTTTAATATGACTACCCTAGAACTTTTCCTTGTGGTAAATGTAGATTTTTTGCATTTGTGTCCTACAACATCTTTACATCACTCCTAGAGAAGTTTTACCATACCGGTTGGTAACAGGATCCAGGGCCTTTCTGGTATATCCACCTTTTCTTGAGTATCTGAGGGATTCTGGCAAGCAAGTTCACTTGAGTGTCTGCTTTAAGTAGCCTAGAGAAAGACCTGTTCCCTTTCCAGTCAATCACCAGCAAAGATGTATTCCCTTTTCTCTGGAAGTCCTGGTATGATTTCCATATGTAGGACTGTATGAATCTTAACAAGGCTTCCTGCCTTTCTAGGATATGTACTTTCATAGCAAATTCAAAGGGTTTTCTCCTAACACTATTATTTACATAGGTCAGTACAATCCCATGTGATTGATTCTCTTGTTTTTCCCTGTGGGGGGTCTCTTCCAAACTGTTAGGGTCACCAGTTGTCGCAAATAGTCAGGACAGAAAACGCAACAACAGCTTGTGTGCACACCAAGCCTTTATTGAAATACAACTGCAGCAACTGCGTAGTTTCTCTCTTATCACATAGATTTATAGTTTTCCGGTGGAGTGTTTTGCTTTACATGCTTTTCTTGGATTGGTTTCAAGTTCTCCGTCCTGCCCAGAGATGAGCCGGCTCTCCAATCACCCATTGACACAGCCTCTCTGTCTCCTCCTAAACGACACGCCTCCTGCTGTTGACTGACAGCAGGCTAATTCAGCTTCTTCCCGGACCGGCCAGGGTCATGCCCACATTTCCCCACCCCAGGTCTTAGTGCTATTGCCTCAAGCCTTTATTGAAATACAACTGCAGCAAACTGCTGCGGCACCTACATACTGCAAATTGCAACTGCGTAGTTTCTCTCTTATCACACAGATTTATAGTTTCCCATGGAGTGTCGTGTTTTTCTTGGATTGGTTTCAAGTTCACTGTCCTGCCCAGAGATGAGCGGCTCTCCCATCACCCATTGACACAACCTCTCTGTCCCCCCCGAAACGACACGCCTCCTGCGGTTGACTGACAGCAGGCTAATTCAGCTTCTTCCCGGACCGGCCAGGGTCATGCCCACATTTCCCCACCCCAGGTCTTAGTGCTATTGCCTTTTAGGCAGGTTATGAGCCGTAGAAACGTTCACAATACCCTTTAGTCATAAGGAATATATGTTCTGGAGGAGGTGCAGCAAGAGAAAAGCCTCAGGGCCAGGAAAGAGCTTAGCAGTTTTATCTGAAATTTCATTATTATCAAACCCACAACACAACAGAGTGTGATATTAAAAAAAACAAAAAGAAAAAATCAAAAAGAGTTTGCTGAATCATTTCCCAATTGCATTCAAGCAGTGAATACGCAGACGAGGTCAATGAGTCTCATTTTTAAAAGTTGTAAGAACTAATCAGAAAATTCTTCTAAAACACATTGTAAGAAACAAACACAGGGGTTAAGGATGGAGACTAGGAATTGTATTCATCAAAAAAGCAAGAAGAGCAAAAAGCACACTCACTTTTTCAATCAAAATGAGCTTCAGTGCAGAAAAATCAAATTCCTGCTAAGTTCATAACAAGGATCTTGTGAAGACACAAGGGAAAAGTTATGTTAGCACAGCATTTTAGGCCATATACCTAGACCCCTTTATGAGGAAACAGAGACTGAGATCATGCTACAGAGAAATATTTATCAGTGTAGAAAATTTTACAGTTGCTCAGTGTCAAGTTGTAATCATCATACCTATCTATTACAATGTTACTCCTCTACCATTTCCCCATTTCTTCCACCTTTTTCCTATTCTTTATTTTATTCAGACCTAATTTAGATTTTAAAATTCTTCCAAAAAAAATTATTTGTATAAGTCTGTTAAGACTCATGCCAGCATACGAGATGATGAACTTCATCTCATTGCCTTCAATAATTTTTAGATCATTCAGTACAAAAAGAACGGCAAGGCAAAATTAACAGGTATTGCAGTGATGCAGCACCCCCCCGAAGAAAAGCAACATTTATTTATTAATTTCTCAGGTTTCTGGGCAATAGGAAATATATGATAGAGATTTATATAAGATTTCGATCACGAGTACAGTCCTTTCAGACAACATGAGAGGGGCAAAAGGTGTCATGTAAGGATATTCTCCACACTGAGGAAAAAAAGCAGTGCTGGTAAGGACTCCACATTCTCCTTTTTCCTGCTCTGGCAGTCTTATTCAGTCTGCACTTACTAATGAGGAAAAGCACAAGAGTTATCTTTATCTGTGTCTGTTACTCAGAGGCTTCTGCAAAATAAACATTTTGAAAGTGTTTGTCCCTTGAATCTCTTTGTCTGTGTTTTCTCAGCTTTCTTTGAACATTGTATTTGTTATATTTCAGATATGGGTAACATTTCTAACTACATATGTGTACACAAAAAAAAATATTTATTCCTTCAATCATTTTCTTTTCTTGCTGAGTTTCTTCTGCACTTATTTTTTTCATTAACTATTCCCTCTTCTTCAGGGTTGGATAATACTCCATCTGCTCTACTGATGTTCTTTCCTTCAAAAGAAAAAACATTTATTGATAATATAAAACTCTGATTGTGTAGATGCAGGGGAAATTCTTATTCATGGATTTGATGAAGATACTTCCAGTATAGATATATTTTCAGATGCAAAATTATATTTGTAAGAAGATTTAGATATATAATGGTATGCCAGGTCTCTACATTTCTAAATGTGCATTTAGAAGCCCTTTGAAACCACTTGTACCTAC
Organism: Buceros rhinoceros silvestris; assembly: GCF_000710305.1. NCBI lineage: Eukaryota > Metazoa > Chordata > Aves > Bucerotiformes > Bucerotidae > Buceros > Buceros rhinoceros. The sequence continues at coordinate 17,418 of NW_010432233.1, read as the reverse complement.
ATCATGTTTTATTGATATATATAAAGCTCTTCATCAAATAAGTTTTTAACCTTTTATTTTCTATTCCTTGCCTTTCCTGACATACTTGCTGCACTGACTAATTGCTCAGAAGTATTATTAAAAATGGAGAGAGACCCAGTGCAAAATCATCAATGTGTTGCCAGCTCCTCAGCATCACTGACTTCTTAAAAGTATTTTAAGTTCTAGAAGACCTTGACAGGTGATCTGCAGAAGGCTACTAGAAAGGCTAGGTAGTCTTGAGGTAAAAGTAAAAAAAAATCATCAGTCAATGACTGGGTAGGAATTGTTAATGAAAGCAAAGGATTCAACAGCATTATATTCACTCCACTATTAAAACTTTGTGATGATGTAGCTTTCCTTTCTGTACCAGGTTTGGTATTCTTTTATATATGTGTAAGTGATTTAGAATGTGGCAAGAGGAATATCGAGGCAGCTGAGTTTGTCATGAGATAGATAGAATAGTTCAGTTAGAATCAGAAAGCAAAGTGAAGAGCCTTCAAAGACCTGAACAAGTGAAGTGAATCATAATGACAATTGAATATCCATACCAAAGAAAGCAAATGTTAGAAGTGAAACAATTAAATATTTCAACCACATTTAGGATTTTAAAGTAATGATTGCAGGTTAGAAAGTAGATATGAAAATCACTGCACACTAGTTAATTAAAATTTCCTCCTATTGTGCAGCAGTAATCAGAAGCAAAGGAAATATTTAACAAGATTACTGAAGAATGGAATAAAAAATAATTCCAGAATTGTTATAATGCAATAATAGCAGTCAGTGTCTCACCCTCAGCTGGATTGCCACCTACTTTCAGATTTAATGGAGTAGAAGAGAATTTTCCAGAACACACAATGCAAACTAAAATGGGGAACATGACTGAATATTTAAATAAATATTTTAACTCTTTTCACTAATGAGAGCAGAAGCAAGCATGATAACATATGCAAAATTGTGATTACAACAAAGAAGATCTCGGAAATTTCTGTTTTCCCTGTTTAGAGTCCAAGAACCACAGCTAGTCATAGAAATGATAAGGTGGATAGAAAATTTAAAATCAACAGAAAAATCATTTTCTATACAATGTACAATCATACTGTGAAGTGCATTGTCAGTTGATGTTACTAAAAACATAAGTTTAGTGAGACTAAAAAAGTATTGAAAAGTCGTAGTAGTGACACCAATATCAGATGTGTAGCAGCAAATCTGTCTTTAAAAGAAGTGTCTTAGAGGAAACATGAACTCTCTCTACCTCCGTGATCTAAGGCATAAAAATTAAGAAATAAGAAATATTAACCCGTGGTGGGTTCTTGCAGAACCCCCTTTTCTTTTGAAAAAGCTCTTGAAAGTAGGACACTGGGCCAGAAAGACTTTTAACCAATTTGTAAATTAACATCACACTTAGTGCTATGGGTAAGGCCTCTGGATACTGCTATGATGTAATTATTAAATAACGAATTATGTCCATGTCATACAAAATCAAGAATTTCAAAGGAACCACCATCTCTCTGATATATGATGTACCTACGTGATTTGAAATGTTATGCTTTGGGGCAGGTTGACCCCAATGTACTTCTCAGGCACTCCAGAAGGCAGCCACTCATTTATGGCTATATCATTTGATTCCTTCCTTTTCCTGAGAGGGGTGGTGGGGAAGTCTATAAAGTGAATTTTATCTGACTTAGCCCTTGCAAGTGTTTTCTTCTGATTGATAGACTGGCAATGGCAAACATACCCTGTACAAAGAGTTAAGCTATTTTCCTGCAATGGCTGTAAATCTGCATTGGAGTGCTGCCCACTGGCAGAACAAGGATGGAAGGATAACGAACAGTCTCACCTTCTTCTTCTTCTACAAGGGATCAACAATCAACCTAGTGTTCTTGAGAGAACAGATACATCCAAAGAACATTGAAATCCAGGACCTTGTGCCTATTAAAACAGGGGTATTAACCCTTGCACTTTCTTCTCTTGCCCGCTAACACCTTGTATTTTTCTACTGTTCCATGATACAAATGTGTAAAGCAAAGTTGTGGATTCACAGTCCTCCCTCAGTGCTATATACTGTATCTCTTAGAAAAAGAGAAAGATCATTGACATAAGTATAACCATGGTTCTCCTGTAAACTCAGTTTGTTATTTCCACTGGCATTGCAATTTAAAGGACTGAAACTAGAGTAGGCCAAATGGTCTCCTGGGCATTATTTTACTCTTTGTATACTGAGTAAAGGTAACGGCTAGTTAATTGCTGAGTTTTGAGAACCCGGGTTCTTCTGGGCTGTCCTAGATGTGAGATAAAGTAGCTGGAAGGACACTGCTGTGGTCATCAGGTCTGGTTACAAACCTACCTGTTTCTACTGAAGTGGCACACATTCTCTCAAATGCAAGTCTTCTCAATATGCAGACATATTCTCTCATTTGCATTTTCAGGCAGAAAGTTCAGAGAATAGTTAAGTTAGAACCTAGAGCAAAACCTAGGTATGTGTGGAAGTCCGCATTGTAGTTTTTGGGTTTTAAAGGCACTACAATATACAGTAAGTTTTTCTGCCAGAATTAATATTTCTACTAAGGGGAAAACTCGAGATCAACTGTTGACCAAAGAGAGTCAGGAAGTAAATAATCCCAGTGCCATATGCCATTTATAAGCAGTGTGCAGCTGTGTACATACGTATTATTCACACTGTAAGATACAGTGTAATTCTTTAAAAAATCCAATAAGTAATTTTCACTGTATTTTCTGTTTGCGTATGTATTTTTATATACAATCTTACCCAATGAATATCCTTTGACATCCCATGCTGTTGTTACTACCATGAATTGTTTGTTTTCTCTATCTAAAGCTGCACTTTTTTGTTCCTTTGTAAATAATACACATTCCAAAGTTTCAACTCGAGAGTAGTATCAGTCCATCTTCTTGTTACTTGTCATATAGAATTCATACATCTAGAAAAGAAATAATTTCCACTATTGATTTGCCATTCCTTTCTGGTTTCATGAGGAAAAAATTAAAACAAGTTTTTGCTTGCTGTAAACAAAACCTGAATTCTAATCACAGAATTCCTATTACCTTTCCATTCCCCAGCCAACAAGATGCTACAAAAGAACTAATACAGAAAACCAAACAAAGGGTAAAAGAAAGTATTGTCAGCTTCTCTGGTTTTTTAGTTCTATAGTATTTACTGACTTTTTACTCAGCTCATTAAACAATTCGAAAAGAAACTCAACTTGCCATTTTATTAGACTTTAAAAATACTTTTCTCACTCTTTTGGCTGTGGTAATAAGCTGAAAAACTAAGTGAAAAGGTACATAAACAAACACACTCTTCAAATGTACTACTGTTTAAAAAAAAGTCTTTGAAGGTAATCTGCCCTTTTTTTTTAATGCAGTTTTTGTATGCTCAAAGGAGATACATTTTGAAAAAGTCTACAGTCCTCCCCTTCAAAGGGCGATTATATAATTCATAAGGACAAAACAGTATTTTCCCTAAATTTCATAGAAATAAAAAGTAGTAACTATTAACTCTATTAACTCTTCCTACTCTCAGAGGACACAGAGTTGCAGCTGACCCTCGGCTTTATCTCTAATGTATTACAAAGCCTTGGACTATACCTAAGCCGTGCACTTAACCTTCAAATCTCTATGGCTAGACTATAAAAATGAAAAGCAAAGTGATAGCTTGCAGGAATGAACCGGTTATTTCAAGGAATGGTACCACAGCCAGAAGTACCTTCTGCTGTCCCGAAGATACAAATTCTCTGCTCCTCTTGTCCCCTACAGCAATAAGTGCAGCACATTCAGCTGCATCCAACAGCAGCACAGAGACGATGGACACCCTCAGCATCAACAAGGCAGCTGCTTTCTGAGGTGACGCTGATATTGCTTAGTCAAAAGAGCAATTCCCAGTCAACTCTGCAAGGCAGTTAAAAAGCCCAACTAATTACAAATTGATTGATTTTTTATTTAAACTTAGAAGTTTGCAAGCAACTAATCCGAGTGAACAGAATTCCCTAAACAGGTTGAAAATTAATCTTCTCTCAAGCTGATCAAGTTAGACAGAAATTTGTGCTTTGAACAATAATGAAGGCAATCATACAGAAAAGACTGAGCATGAATGTAAGAAACCTTGTTTGCAGGAGCAAAATCTTTAAATCCATTACATTTTTACAGAAACACAACGGAGTTCCAGTGAAATAACATGAACCCTCCAAAGGAAAAACAAGTTTTGTGCTTGCAAACAACCTAGGCAGACAGCAATAATTTCAACTTAATCTGTCATTGTTTCCCTACCTGTGCACCAGATAAACTCAAGGCTTTTCAAGCTTTCTAAAGAATAATCCACCAGCAAGTTTACGTTTTACTCTGATTTGCTGAATACGCAGTGTATTTCTTTTGATCAAAACCAACTCCATCAAGCTCATCAGTAAAAGAAAGACAAGGACTTAGAACTATCCTCATTAACTGTCACATTGTACTTCAGGTAAGAAGGAAGAGAAACTTATAATGGAGCAATTTATTCAAAGTTACACTACAGTCAAAATACAATCCAAATATACACCATTTATATTTTTTCTTCCATGGTACATTGTATGTGTATATTGTATGTTTTATATATACCCCTTCCTACTCCTAGATGACTTCCCACCCTTGCCTTAAATCACATATACTCTCTGCCACATCAGTTACTTAAACAATTAGCATACCACTTAACAGCATGTTTAGATGTAATTTATGCAGCAGAAGCAAAGAAATTGTATTTGCTTTACATAAGCATTATGAAAACATAAGCAGTTTTCAAGGATCCAGCCCCACCGGCCACTACAGCACAGCCTAAAAACTGCAGAACAGTCAAATTTAATTCATTGCAACTATTAAATGCCTTAAGATAATTCCTAGAGAAAGGAACCATTTCTATTACGAAGATATATTTACTAGGTACTGTTACATGGATGGAAGTATCTAATCTCTACTGTATGAATACTATTTTCAATAATTTGGTTCTGAACACTCTCTTAGAATGAATTCTTCTACATGTATTAATTCTTTTTTCTAGTTTTAGAAATCAACATATCTGGTGTTGTTTGACACTAAACTGGTAATTTTCATTTTTACAGGCTGTCCTTTACCATACACCACAGATCGGTATTTTGCATTTTATTTGTGACTTTCCACAAGATCAGTAGAACTTCAAATGTATCTCGTAGGCATTCAAATTGGTCTGAAATAAAGTTTAGAAAATTCTTACATTAAGGTTTACACATAGATTATTTAGTTTGCCATATGCATTAAATCCTCATGAATTCGTATAAAATTTGAATTTCTGATGGATGATTGGTGCTATCAAAGGAAGCAAACATTTCAAACAGTGTCTAAGCCATAGAAAGATTGCTGCACTCACGTCTGCACATTGATAACAATATTTTTTAAGGTAATTTAGATAAATGCCTGCTGATTTTTTTCATAATAATTTATTTGCTTTACCAGTTATGACATCTTTAGAAAGCGAGAACACAGTTTAAAATACCCACACCAAAAAATAAACAACAACAAACCCCACTGTATTAATATGTCAATTCTAGGAAATTAATATTATTAAACCTATATTGACTCTATTCCTTAGTTTCTGTTTGATTGTTTCCTAAAGGCATTTTTCAGAAGTATATAAGTAAACAATAACAGTAATACACCTAAAACTGTTCATAAAATTCAACAAGACTTTTCAAGAAACACAGTGGAGGGATGTCCAGCTAGCTTACCTCACATTCAATGATATTAGACATTTTCCAATAAAGCTTTTTGAAAAGGAAAAAAAAAAAGATGTAACTGAGTCTTGTGAAAATTACACAGCAATAAAAAAGGTTCACGCATAATATATGTAATGTTCTCAATATTCCTAATAAAAACAATACTGCTTTGCAGTCCATAATATGTAGAATTCACAGTGACCGGCTGTGATTTTCTTTAATGGGATGTCCTAAAGACATATGAACTTCTGACATCCGCCTGTGGCATTCTTTTTATGCTTTTCCTTCTCCCACAGAAGTAAATCCATTTTCTCAAAGCTGAGAAACAACTTGCATCTGTGCTACCAACCTGCACAACCCCATAACAAACAGATCCCTTACACAAGTGATCAGGAAAGACTCTACTCCACAGAGTAGAGTCTGACTGTGTCTTTGATGTCTCCCAACAGGTATTCATTCACAACTATAAGAGCACACACACAAGCCTTTGCAGCTGGCAAAGCTTTGCAGTACTGGCTCGTGGTCATCTCATCCACTAGGACTTCCAGGTCCTTCTCTATCAGGCTGATTTCCACCTGGATGGTGCCCAGCATGTAATGTTGTTAGTCCATAGGTGCATTAGGGTGTTACTAGTCACATGGAATTTTCTGAAAGTTATTTTAAAGCAGTGACTTTCCTTCTGAAGAGCTAGGTTTTAAATTCAGGGAAGTTCATGAATTATTGACTGCATAATGGAACCTGTATTTCCCTGTGCTTGCAGTATTTAAGGCAGTGCTCTATACACTACATGGAGATCACCTTTCAATAAAAATTAACAATAAGTTCTACTCTATTCACAGATCATTACCTGACTATTTACAGAAAAAAATATTGACAAAACCTGGTACTATTAGTTTTCGTCAGTGTTTTGTCTTCTGAGTTACCAAAATGATTTTCTATCAACCTTAGTAATTGTCTTCACTTTTGGTCACAGAGGATGCAAATTTCCAACTCTGATGTCAAGCTGTGGTGATTTTCTGGATAACAGTCAGGATCTAAATTCAGTTATATTAGAGTGGAAGAGTATTTTGCGTTGCTGTGTTTTCAGTTATTCAATCTCTTAATGACATTCACCATATTAGTTTCACAGAACACGATATATAATGGAAAAATATGTCTGAATATACAGGCCAAATGGCCGTAGTGTATATTATTTCTTACACACAAAAATAAAATAAATGGGTTTTTTTTCCAGAAAAGATTGCAGTTCTTAAAACTCCCTTTTCAAGTTCTAAACTTCAGCATCTAACCAGAATTGTGTCCCTGTAACAAATCAAACAACTTCTTCTCTAAACAAGGCTTACAAGAATTATAACTCGCCAGAAATCAGCTCTGTTTCTGTAAATGCCTTTCCTCTGGGAGAATGTTACAGCGATGGGGAAATGTATGTGAGGGGGAGAGGTGGGACAGGGTGTGGGTACGTGTGACAGGGGGTTTCACAGGAGTATTTTTTATCTTTTCAACAGTGGCCTTGAGTTCATATTTCACAGTTCCTCTGTCAGACAATTGTCTATCTATTCCAGCAATGGAGAAGAGTTGACAATATTCTTGTCTTCCACTTCAGTGAGTCTCGAGCTTCAGGGGAAGCAGACGGGGGAAATAAGGTTGCAGGTCTTACAACTTTACTGTCAAGCTACACTTCTACTGTCACCAACATCTTTCAGATTTTAGCTACTCCTCTGTGAAGTGGAGCTTGTAAATTTGTCATAAGGAAGAAATTTCCTCCATAGGTTTGCTGGTATAGCCAACTTCTCATTCACCTTTGTGACAAGACAGATTTTTTTTTTTTCCTGACCTGTGTTAGCTTCATTAGAAATAACCTCTGCACAGATCCAGAAAATCCTATACCTGGCTCGGAATGCCATTCTTTCTTTTCAGGTGCCTCTGAAATATCAGTGTTTCTGGTGGGCCAACACAAAGAAAAAAAATGAAAAAACCCCCAGCAAACAAAAGGGGTTTTATTAGATTATGCTGCCTCACACTGTGCCTTCAGTGAAACATTTTTATTTCCTGAGAATTAGAAAAGACAGAAAAACCCTGAACACCTCCTGTGTTGTGACAAGTTATTTCCTTGTTAATTGTTCGTTACATTTCTAATATAACCAAGTACACAAGTAAGAAAGGGTGAAATACTGTAAACAGCATTCTGTCATGTATGACAAGCGTGGGAAGAAACACAATGTGAGAACAAATAAGATCTTGAAGGACACGCTTCTTGCCCTGGAACCTGAGTACACAGACAGTGCTGCAGTGAGGAGAGAGAAAACAAGTCACAGGCAATCCGTTGCCAGTATATTACAACAGACAATACCAAGAAAGCGCCACTGAAAACTGCTGAAGCACCTGCTCGGAATGATACTGAATCCCCAAAATCCCCAGATGGACTGTACCCTCCAGGTGCATCTCTGTGCTGGACTCAGTATAAGCATGAACACACATGATGCTAGCAAATCGTCATTTACAGACAATTTAATGCATTTACATCTGCACTGTTCTCTGTGCAGATGGAAGTGAAGACTGGAGAGAAACAAAACCAAGAACAGCTTTTCAGGCAGCTGATACCTGCACTGCTAAATCTGCATGAACATTTTGCAAATACTTCAGTTTTAGTTAGTATTGTAATTTTTTCACATTGTACCTTATCTGATTGGGTAAAATTCCATTTACTTCTTGTTAGCAGTCAGCAGAACTAACAGCAGGGCTTTGAATTTTTTTACACATTTGTAAGCACAAGATGACCCACAGTTTTAAGTATTCACTGTTGTCCATTCAGTTGCAAGAAATAGGGAGCCGTACCTATGCCAGAGTGTTTTATTAAGTATCCAAGCAATCTATACCAAACAATTAAAAGGCTCACTCAGGTCCTCGAGCTAGCAAAAACAGAATTACATTTTAATTTATGTTTTATTTGACAAGGAAATCAGCCCTTATGCAATGCAGTCCATAAAATGAGTCAAGCTCAATACGCACTGTTTAGTAGTCTTCTCCCAACTCAGTACAAAGATCACTGAGCCTTAATGCATAAGTCCAACATGTTCCCTGTGGATATTCTTCCATTCATTGTTACAGGGACCCACAGTATTAACTTAGTTTTGTGCTCAGAAAACACTTTTTATATTTGGGACAAAAACAGAACTACGACATCCACTTTGTCCAGCTCACATGTTTTGTCTACATCCATTGGTCCCAGCATCTTAATGGGTATGGATTTTTATTGCCAGATGCAAGCATCATAAATGGTGTTCTTAGAGTAAGGAGATGCTCTTTAAACTGCGAAGCCAGAGATATGGAAGACTACAGCTGCTAGAGTCAGAGAGACAAGGCAAATCATCCTATAGTGCTCACATTGGAATGACTCCACATTATACTAGAAAGTCTGTGCAAATGCGAGTTTGGAATATGAACAGCCAGCATGTGCAGAATAAAAGAAACAGGCAGAGTCTGACACACATTAACTAAAGTAGCATCTACTGCAACAGTCAAGAAGTGGTGCATTTGGGTTAAGATAATGGTTTTGGAATACAGGCTCTTCACAGTAAAATCATACTCTTAGTTTCTGTGGCCTGAATACATTTTACCCAATTTATGCTACTCCGTGTCTGGGCGGCTTTTCTAACCTAAGCATCCAGAGCAAATTCAGCGTGAGATTAAGATCCCTACATTTAAGCATCCACATGTAGGTGTATACAGGTACACAAGACATTGATTCCGTTGCCTCCAACCTCATATCTAAAGCGGTGTCCAATGTCCTGCCTGGACCCTACTCCAGAGGTTGCAATTTCCAATAGGACTGGTGCCATTCATGTCTGCCCACCTTGTGTGGATGTCCTGTGTCACCTAGGTATTTCCTTCCTCCTACCTATCTCCTCAGCTCTCTGTCTACCTGCTTCTCAAGTCTTATTTTGATACAGCCCCACTGCATAAGATTAACTCAGAATTCTGAAAATATTGCTAAGTTATAAGGAAAAACTGAGAATGTGCATAGACCACAACTCAAGAGAGAAAATTCAAACAGGAAACCATTAGAAGGGTAATGAAGCAGCTGGGAGCCAGAAGATGGCAATTCAGAAACAACAAGGATCAGACCATTCAGGGAACAGCAGAGGCCCTCTGTTCCATTCCTGACTTATGATTTCTGGTCAGCAAAGACTCATTGCTAGTTTAGTGGAAATGGAGGGCACAGTAATGTTTAGCCTAGGGACTCATTAGTCTCAAATATCTATTGCACACACTAGACCAAAAAAAGCTACTTTACACTTCTTAGCAGTGTGTGACTTGCTTACGTGCATTAAACTTACTTGAACAAGTTGACACACTGAGGGAGGGTTACACAAACCATCCAAAACAGCCCTAGAAATCTCTGCCTAGAAAGTTCAGGCTAAAGTCTGCTGCAGTCCATAGAATGAAACCTCAGTGCAGCCAGTCAAGCTTAGGCAGATATTCTGCTGAACGTTGGCTCGATCTCGACTGACTAAAAAAGGGTCTTGGACACATAGCACCCACGTAGATGCTTAATTTCAAGTGTTTTAATCTCACCTGGATATGGCATCCCAGGCAAATTTACAGTGGCGGGGAATGATAGGGCCCTTCTTTGCTCCTCCTTTTTCAACCCTCAACTCCAGTCTCTACTTGTAGCCCTGGCACTATCCTGGTGGTGCAAGTGCTACAAGGCTGAAGGAAAGGAGGTGAATCCTATTGCATGGACTAAAGCTACAAGCTGTGGCTACAGCAAGGTGGGGCAACCCCACTGGCTTCAGATCTGTCGGTCCGTGTCAGGAGGCAGTCCAGTTAGCCATGTGGTTTCAGACTGCTGTAGCCAGGACCTTCACATGCCTTCACTAAGGCAGGGCTCAACTCCATCCTGAGCTCTGCCCAGAAGAGTTCCTGTCTTCACATGTGCATCTGCTTCCAAGTATTGCAAAGAAAAATTATCATAAAAAACCCTAAATGCTGGTAATTTAAGGCACCTTGACAGAAATTAGAGACAAATATTAATTTTTAGCTTTGTGGATGGCAGTAATATATTTAGGCTTTTTCTCTATTCAGTAGGATTTTAAATAAGTCTTTATGCAAGCTTTTTGTTATCTAGCCATTATTTAAGTTTTATGCCAGGAATTCTAATAATTTTTTTAAAAGATGTTTTTACTCCCCGTAGACAATAAAAATAGCAACTTTTTAAAAAGTGTTTTTCTATATAGTAATGTCATCTTCTTACCGAATAATTTTCTCTTATCTGCTATCTCATCCGAATACATTGGAAATTATTTTGCTGTATTACTGCCTTCTATAATTTAATTTTCAATTTGATTTTTGGACCAAAGCCCCAATCCATTTTTTATGATCAGTATTACTGATTTTTTTTAACAGCCTCTGTCTGCAAAGCATTTTTTCACCAACTAAAGCACATAGAAACTGACATCAATCTTTACTTTTTTTTTTTACATGAACTTCAAAGTCAAAGTTCTGCATTATGTTAAGGACAATTCCTCCAAAAATCCACTGTAACATAGAGCACACACCAACACAATTTTGGGAAGAACTTCATTCGTCTCTAAGCCAAAAAAAAAAAAAAAGTTGCTACTAAGAGCAACTAAGGGAGAATCTACAAGAAGAATTAACATTCCTCAGAACAAAAATACCTAACAGATACAAAGCCTGAATTCATAATCACTGTTAAATCCAGAGCTGAGACCAAGTTACTGTTGGCTTTGTATACATTATTAGCTCTGGCATCCAGGTAAGAACCAAGTAGCCCTCTCAGCACCATCTGCATATCCAGCCCTTGCTGCCAACCCTGCATGGCTTAGAGGACACATCTCTGGGAGTATTTTGATCATTCTGTATAGGAGGACTCCAACCTTGGAGTCATTCTGGTCTGTGTTCTGAATGTCTTTTCCTCTGCCTGCTACTTGGGTTATTAGTTGTCTATTTGTTGCTGGCTTGTTCTTCTGGAACACTTTTGTTATCTGTGTTGGGACAGCAAACCCAGCGTCAGGGATCAGACTCACCAAAACTGCATTGACGACCCATGGATACTCTGACTCATGAGTCAGAGGCAGCTCAAAATTTGCACAAATAAAAAAAAAAAAAAAAAGTCCGTTGCAAGACACTGAGAGTTTAAAATGAGAAGGTATTCTGTTTGCCTAGAAATCTCTTGACAGCACAGAAATTTTTGTAAGGTTCAAAGTGATGGTGTAAAGAAGTAATGACAGGAAAGCGGATATCCTAACAGAAATATATGATATATCAATGGCTCTGCCATTTTCCCCTGACAGGCATTAAAATGAAACTGAAAGATGACATGACAAAACTCACCTGGTCAGCAAGAGAAGCTTGAGGGCATGGATTGTGCAGCTCACACTGCTGTTGAAAGGAACGTGAATCTACAGGGGGCCTCACATCAGCATGTACTTTAAGATCCACTACATACATCTTCACTACCTGAATTTCAAACCAGTTGAAAACAGAGCACAGGGTAATCATATGGCTTTTAACTGCAACATCATTTACAGCCTCCTTGCCAAAATTTGAATCTGTTTTGTCCTATGATCAACAGTTATTCCTTCCTGAGACAACTTGAGACTGACATTTTAAAGTGCAATTACTAGATGTATAAGAAATTTCAATGGCACTTTTAGGTACACTGCATGTGCACAGTAGTTCAGTCATCACATAGAAACAACCATGTGTAGATATAAAACAATTCTGCATGAAAAAGCTTTCGCTTCTATAGCATCCTTGATTTGGCTCAGAAAACCAAAGTAAATTAAATAAACTTTAAAGTCCCCTTTAATCAAGGTAGAAGTTGAAGAAAGAAAAGAACAAAGACAGAGAGAAATTTTGCTAGTTTTGCTCCAAGACAATGTTTGATTCTTTCATTATTTCTTATCTTCCTTTTCCCCTTCAAATTTCAAATTATTTTTTGCTTCACTAGAGCCAAATCATTTTGAACCTTTAATTCTCTGAATTATTTTTCTATGCTTCTTGTTTCTCTGCCAATCATTAATCCCTCTTGTTGCGAACAGATTATTCAAAAATTCAGGTTTTGCACAGCACGGCAACGAAGTATTGTATGCTTAGCTTTTACACCCAAGATGTTGAAGTCTTCTTGATTCATTTTATGTGCCAATGAACAAGTTTTTCTAATGTTTTGCAAAAGGAATACTTTTGCTGTGTCTGTTGTCATTGTTTTGCCTTTGAGGAAAGGTGCTCATATTCTCTTGAGCACCACTGTCAAACCGACTTCTGTCAGAGCTAATTAATTCCTCTGTGATTGTATCTTTAACAGTAACACTGACTCTTAAAAACCCGTGTCATTATAACACAAGACCTATGAGTTGATCCTCTTAGTGTAATCTGGCAAATTTAAGGAGATGCTCCTTGAACTTGAGTTGTTGGGAATGTCATGTATTTCAGACACGCCCAGGCAGGGCTGTGGAGTTTTGAGCAGTTTTCAGTTCTACAGTAGATGTTTAACCCTCTCTTCTGCCCCAGTCATGGGTTTGATCTCTTTTCTTTTATTCTTTCTATATTGCTCCCCTCTGACACCTTTCTTTGCAAGCTCTTGCTGTCCTGCATTTCCTTTTTCTCTTTCAGGAAATTCCCCAGTTTCCATTCTCCTTTCTAACTCCTTCTTCACGCAGTGGTTGCATTTCAGATGTCCCCCCAAGTCTCTAAAATCATATGGTATATAGCCTACCACAAACGCAGAAGCTTCCTGTTTCGAAGCTTGTTACCTTCCGTCTTGTCTTCCAATATTTCTACTCTACTAAAGATACTCTCACTGTGATCTCCAGGTCCCTTTCCAAAACCAAACATGAGATCCTTTCTTAATAATTTTTGTCTTTACCCCTTCTTTTGGTTTAGATATGAAACAACATTTTAGTCTTTACTTAAATTTTATTCTTTACTTAAATTTTATTCTGAGATAGATTTGAAATGAGGCACTTTCCTACCTTCACCCTTCCGTGACTTCTTCTGCAGTCACCAAGAAGACACAGTAATTTCCCTGAGAAGACTCCCAAGGTTCCTAAACTAGTTATTTACAAACACCTCTTAAAGATCCACTTTACAATCAGTCATCTGAATCAGACGTTCAAGGACCATGAACTGTCTCCTTTTAGAGATGCAAAAAACATATAGCATATACTAGAAAGAAATATTTTGTTACGACTTTGTTATAACTTATCAGTTTCCACAAGGTAATTTCTATAGTGTAGGAATATTTTCCATATATATTGCATTTTTTAAAATCCTTCTTCCTACATGAGGAGGGCTAGACAAGAGTGGAATTTTTTCCCCCTCTTTGTGTATTAAGAATCAGAAACAAAAATATCATGGCTGGCTGGAAAGTCCTTGTTTGCTATTCAGACTGCAGAAACAATAAGAAAGGCATGCTGTTATGAAAATCAAGTTACAATAGTGAAAAAAGTAAATTAAGTATAGCCTAAAAGAAAAAATGCAGTTCCTTTGGCAGAACTCAGAGTATTAGGAAACAGAATGTTTGTAGCAGGAAGAAAATTGGAGCAAGACGCTAGCTAATTCCTAAAACAGAGATGAATTGAACATAATGAATTTCAACATAATAAAAAAAGAGAGAATAAAGAGAATATGGAAACATTTGTCAGTTTGAGGAAGCAAAAAATCTGTCCAACTAAAAGTGCAGCTGCAAATATGAGTTGGTATGAGAATCCAGCAGCGGAGATTTTCATTACAATGGTGTAATATAAACGATCATGTAGAGAGGATCTGGAAACACTACCTGGAAATTGCTGTATTTTTTATGTATTAAAGCAGTTATTTCTACATATTAAGGAAATTTTTATGCATTAAAGAAATCATTTCAGACATGATGCTGCAGATATATTACTTGATTTGTCCGGTAAATGCTATTCATACAAAACGGCTCTTGCTATAGGAAAGATGTTTTCTCTAGCCTCTCTGTATGTTAATCTTTGTATAACTACTGCTCCACCTTTTGTGTATACATAATAGAAAATATCTTGACGGGGAAAGGAAGGTGGAGGGTTACTTTTCTTTAATGTACCAGCAGAAAAAAAATCCTCAATCAGACATTGATCTCAAGTAGCCAAGCATAAATCTGGATTAATCTGATTGCTCTTGAGACATAACTCCAGATTTATGCTCATATGCCTAACAGTTCAATCTGTCCCTAAGGTTTAGTAACTAGTAAACCCCTTCTGCTCAGGTTTTTTTTCCCATTACCCTTATAATCTGGTGCATAAAGTCCAAATATACAGTATTTTGATGTTTTAGTGGTAATCCATTTTATTACTGAATGCATTGATAAAGGACACTTACCATATTAAGGAAACAAAAACTCCTCCGAGTCATTGTAACACTTGTCTTTTCTGCAAAATGAAGTCTTCAGGAATAACAGGAGAAGAGATGGTAAAAGCTGGAAATATTTTTTCTTAATGTTATCATTTTTGGAATATATTTATCACCTTCTGTTTCAAAGAGCATTTTGTTAGCTTGATATTTTAAATGAAAACATTGAAATGATTGTCCAAATACTGGAAATTCTCTGTGCCAGGGAAGTAGGAGCCTGATTGTGACCTCCGTTTCTTTACTGACAAACTTATCCTGAATGTGTAGCCAGCATCCAGCTTGTTATGCCCGCCACCAGAATACAAATAACAAATAATCATGGCAGAAAGGGTATAGGAATAAATTCTTTAACACTGAGTGTTTCCTCCAGAACTACTTATTTTAATAATGAACAGAGCTCACCCATGACAGGGAGAAGACTGAATTTTTGTGTAAATATATTCATCAGTTCTGGGACCACTCTAGTCCTAAAAATCAAATAAACAATATCCATCAAGAGATAGAATACATTTCCACACACCAAAAAAATGGAGGAGCTGCTTTCTCCTTAGTAGCCAAGAAGGTTAAAAGTATAATTTATGGCTGACAATGACCTTCTATAAGGACGAACAACAGCACGGAAACAGATGCTGTTGTTTAGATATAATGTTGGAGTTTGAGTACCAAAAGTACTGGACAAAAGTGAAAATGATACATTGAATAATTTAAGGAATAGCAATACTATACATCTAACACTGTTCATCATTGATTAAGCTTTAAAAATGTGTGGACAGAGACAGTGAAATGCTGCATTTATATCTCTAGAGGTGCATCAGCTGCAAAACCTAGGAATCCTGATAGAAGCATTGCAGTGAATCACATTAAATATGCAGGGTTATAAAGTAAGTTTGACTCTTTTACAGGTATCCCTGCAGGACCTGAGTGTTATGAAGAGAAAGTCTGAATGACTCCACTGTGGTGATGAGGGATGTGAAAAGCAAACCTGCTCTTTGTCCACTTATCCCAGGGGATTGGAGAATGTATTTCTACATTTTTTTCTTAAGAGATACTCAGGCAGAATTGCAGCACTTAAACAAATATCATGACTTGTATCTAGCAAAGGATAATAACATCTATTTTTAGTTTGACTTGAGATTTATAGAAACACGAACCGCATAGTTACAACGTGAACAAGGGGATGCGCTGCCTTCTTTGGAGACCTTCACAGAGGCACAAAGGAAACGGGTAACTGTGCCACTGACTCATTGTGGAAGTCTACCAGCATCAACTGTCTGTTCTTGGCATCCATTCATTTCTCAAAGAGGATTTTTTTTTTATCCCTCCCCTTCCAGTTTTATTTCTGTTTGAAGTCAATCTAAGACAGCAAATCTGCCAAAATATTCTAGGAATCATGCAGCCATGGAGTGGTCAAGACTGGTAAACCAACGTGGAACAAGTCCAGAAAAAAACCCCCAAAACAAAAAAAACCCCCCCAAAAAACTAAACCAAAAACCCACAACCTGTTTTTCTCTCAGATCAGTGAGTCAATCATGTTCTACTAATGTCAGAGCAAGAGACAAAATAGGAACATCATGCCAGGACTAGAAGAGGATGAGGCTGCTTGTTCGGCCTCAGTGCAGCCTTATGTCAGCTCAAGCTGCCTAGGAATCTCAAGCTGCTTCATCCTTTCAGACCCTTTAGGAAAAAATGAGGTCAACTGCCCTGTCCAAGTGCTACAAAAATCATCTTTCTATGTATAATCCCATGCGTCATGAACTGAC
>NW_010432233.1:0-364 GCF_000710305.1 Buceros rhinoceros silvestris | reverse complement strand
CCCCATGCGTCATGACCTGACATGCCCGTTTAGAAAGCCACATCTGCCATTCCGCTGCTTCATTCATGTCCTTCTGTAGCAGTGGCAAGAGAACACACAACTGCATTTTTCTGTGAGAACATAGGAGCTCTTTTGGTAAGTGACCATCTTTTTTTCTTCAAAGCAGGTTATTTATACGAAAGGAAAAAAAAAGCCAACAGCCCAACAATTTCAGAATAGATAAACTAGAAGCAAATTTTGGTTGAATTTCACAATAGATGTTTTTAAATGTCCAAATAATTAACTCTAAAATAGCCAAAATTACTTGTTTCCCTATATTCCAAAAGTTTTATTTGATAGTGGGGGAGGGGGAGTTGGGGGGTGA
>NW_010432232.1:0-401 GCF_000710305.1 Buceros rhinoceros silvestris | reverse complement strand
TTGAGTGCTCTCCTGAGGTCGTTGTAGATTGGTTTTTTTCCCCTTTGGTGCCTCCCAATCGCATTCCCTGGCTGTGCAGCAGCGCATGTGGGTGCGGGCGTGTGATGGCATTGCAGCGATGATAAGACTTTGAGGCATGAGTGGGTGTTACTCACCGCTTCGTCCATCCTCGTGCATCCCCACTTACTCGTGTTACCCCATGAAATAGAGCAGGGATGTTCCTCGAGCCAGTCGCGGGCTTCTCTAGGAGGCAGCCACCTAGACAGGTATCAGGACCTGAGCTGGAGGCTAGCTGGAACAGGGTCGCTTGCCCAAAGGCTCCTGAGCAGCATGTCGGCGGTGGGAAGCAGCAGGGGCTGCACGGGTCGGGGGGGGGGTTCGGGGGGGCTCGGACGAGGCTG
>NW_010432231.1:23755-24050 GCF_000710305.1 Buceros rhinoceros silvestris | reverse complement strand
CCCCCCGCCCGCTAGCGCAGCCCCCTCGGTGAGTCCCGGCCGCCGGCAGGAAGGCTGGCGCGGGCTGCAAGTTGGTTGCCCGGGATTGGGGGAACCTCGGGGCCGTAGGTATGAGCTCATCGTAGCTGTGCCCGGGGGATGGACAGGAACCTCCCTGACTCCTGGGCTCGGGGCCTGGGTCTCCCTGGACCCGGCTCCCTCTCCATCTCCATCTCCATCTCCCTGCCGAGGGCAGAGGGCTCCGGGGAAACGGCAGGGTTTGCTCGTGAGGCTGGACCGGGGGCGGGTCGGGCCC
>NW_010432231.1:22299-23684 GCF_000710305.1 Buceros rhinoceros silvestris | reverse complement strand
CTCGTGAGGCTGGACCGGGGACGGGTCGTGCCCGTGAAAGCACTGCTTAAAGTTCCTTGGTTTTGGGGAAATAAACCCCGTCTGTATCACGGGTATTTTTGCCTATTGCTCCAATTAAATCCCCTCATTTTGCGTTAGTGTATCCCTGGTTTCCACTTCGGCCACGTGCCGCTCGTGGTTTTCACCTCGGGTGTTCTGAGGAACCATCCTCCGTAGGAACAGATGAAACCTCATGCATTTTCCTCGTCGTTCCACGACAGAAGTGACTTAATTGGGTGGGTTCTGCCGTTCCGCATCTGCTGGCTCCCAGGCTCGGCAGTGGATGTGTTCTTGCCATGGCAACCTCCACCTCGCACATTGCAGCCACTGTTTTTGGGAGCAGCAAGACTTGGGAAAGAAATAGGGAGGGCTGATGGCAGAACACATGAAATTATAAAGAAATCGTGCATCCTGGCAAAGGCGACCTCTTTTTCAAGAGCATTAATGCCGCCTGGGTTCATAGGTGCGGGGATGGGGAGGGAATTGGCCTCCCGAGGGGGTCAGGTGTTCAGCTGCAGCAAAAGAAGATTTATTCATTTCTCAAATTTATTTCAAAACCGTATTAATATCATGATCTTGTAGTCAAATACCTTGATGTATCATGGGAGTTGGATGTCCAGATGACCTTTAACCTTTGCCAGTATTTGGTGTGTAAAACTTTTTCAGTATTTTACATTTGTTTTAAAATTACCTCACACAGGAGGAGCTTTTTGGTGTGGTTCTGTCCTACAAATAACATGAAATATTTTAAAAAATGGGTTTGACCCCCATGTTTGCAGTTGCTGAGGCACCAGCCGGCATCACTAAGTGCCTCGGGTACCCAGGCGGGGAGCAGCGAACCCCGCTCGCTGCGGGGAGCCTGGCAGGAGGTGGCCGCTTGGACGTGGTGTGGCTGATGCTGTGCTGGTGGGACTCCGTGGAAAGGGGAGTGGGGCACATCCTGAGCAAATCCTGCCCTCCTTGGTCCCGCCGGAATTTATAGAGGCGTCTTAATCCGTCATTAAAAATCGGTGCAGGTCGCAGCTGCTTACAGAACGGGGTTTTAAGAGGAAGGTTGTCCGTTGTCTCAGGAATATTTCAAGCTAGCAGCGTGTTAAAGCCCCAAAACCTCAGACTGGTGAGGAACGGGTAGCCCCGAGGTATTGGCATCGGTGCAAAGCGTTGGCCATGTGCATTGATCTTACAGCAGAGACACTGGTGAGGCAAAACCCAGCAGAGCATCGAACTTCATCAGAGACCCAGAAAGCAGGGATTAACCCACATCTGACCGCAGCCAGCAGATACTCCCGAGGGCGAGCAGGCTGCGGCTGCGCGGTGGCAGGGCCCACACCGCCCCACCGCCGCAC
>NW_010432231.1:8600-22079 GCF_000710305.1 Buceros rhinoceros silvestris | reverse complement strand
GGGGCTGGCCGTTGGGTGCCTGGGGCTGTGGAGAGGAGTGAGGGACTGGTGTGCAGCAGAGGCTCCCCAGGGCTTCCAAACTGGTGAAGTTTAGCCTGCTGGACATCCAGCAAACAACTCCTGCTCGGGCCTGCTGGAGGGTGATGTGCGAGTGGCGGGTCCATCCCTGGAGCTGCGCAGGAGCCCTGGCTGTGGTCCAGGGTGACCAGCCCTGGGTGGCCCTGCTCGGGCAAGGCTTGGACTTGTGCCCTGAGGGCCAGGCCTTCTGCAGGTGGCTGTAGGAGGAACTGCTTCTCTGGGATCCATCAGACCTACCGTGGGCAATCTGGAAATCCGCTGGTCCTCGAGATGAGGCTCTGAGAGCTCGCAGCCGGTGAGGCGCAGTGGAGGAGACTGTCCCAGGAGCAGTCCTGCTTTAGGGCACACAAGAGTGATTTCAGTGGATCTAAGCTGAGCACAGACCAAGCACCTAAAGGTATTAAGCCCTATTTAAAGATTTGTAAGAGCCACCATGTGTCTTTGGTTTCCATCTCAGCTCTCTCTAATTTTAGTGTGGTTTCTGTAGGCTTTAATTTGCCGGCATGGCAGATTGCATCAAATCCCGGGACAAGTGTTTCAGAACTGTAGGGGTTTTGTCAGAATCTTTTTTTTTCCCCCTGGGAATGCAGCAGAGAAATTCAACGTGTTTTGCTGGGGCAGATAGACACCTTCTGGTGGGACCTGCTTAGGAGTGCTGGAGCAGTCGGGGGTGGAGGGGTGGAGCGGTCAGGAGGAAGGGCGCGTGGCAGGAGCTGTGGGCGCAGCCTGCTGTCGAGGTCTGTCAGCCCAGAGCAGAGGCTGCCGCTGGCAGAGCGGGAGCTAAGTGCACGATTAGGGAGGTGAAGGAGCATAAAATCCAGAGGTGCTCTGGTGAGGTGGAGCAGGAAAATGGTAATGCATCAAGAAATGGTGAATGAAGAAGGAAAGGAAGCCATAAGCTCAGGAAGAAGGGGAACAGCCTTCACCCTCTAGTTCACTCGTGTCTGGAGTGAATGAGTGCATGGCTCTGGGAGTTTAAGGTTATCGGGTTAACTCGTTTATTTTTTTCCCAAATAATTTGCTGGGAAAAAGGAACGAAAATGACAGCTGGTGCGAGAACAGCTGAGAAAAGCACGTTTAACCTTTTGTAAGTGCAGGAGGCGGTGGGCAGTGGGCAGAAAAAATCCAAACCCATCTCGCCTGGGTGAAGAGCAGCAATGCTGTTCATTCAGATCTGATAATCCAGATGTGTGACACAGCTGGTGGGACTGCTGTGGGTCCTCGCTTGCTGGGCAAGTGCCCTTGGACAGGAACAAACCCTTGGCTTTGTGACACGTAGATCATCAGGCATTACTGCTCTGTCAGTAATGTGCTTAAGGCGTGAATACACACTTGTGAGAGCTTTGGTGCTTGGTTTAATGCTGAAGTTTGATGCTTGGAAGATGCGGCTATAAATAGAACAATCAATGGAGCAACCTTCCGGGTATCGAATACCTAAAGAGCATGCTGGTAAAGAGAAACTGCATGAGCTCAGAAGTTTGTGTGGTGTGATGTCATGAGCAGAGGAACAGAGCAGAGCATGCCCGGCCACTCACTGGCGGGAGGTGGTGGTGGGCCATGGGCTCTGACCTCGAGTCACGTAGCTGATGCTCCAT
The DNA here is from genome assembly GCF_000710305.1 of Buceros rhinoceros silvestris. NCBI lineage: Eukaryota > Metazoa > Chordata > Aves > Bucerotiformes > Bucerotidae > Buceros > Buceros rhinoceros. The sequence goes on along the minus strand of NW_010432231.1, from coordinate 20,406 downwards.
TCCCTGGAGAGCGCTGCTCCGATGGGGAGAATCGAGCAGAATTTAAAACTGTGGATATCTTGGATTGTTTCCCAGCTGCTGATTTTAAAATAACGGCTTTGTTGTTGTCGCTTTTGTACTTTGCAAATGTTTGCTGCAGTTGACTTAGGGCAGACGTGGAAGGAAGATGATGGCAGGCCAGGAGAAAGACAGCACCGCCAGAAACTGCTCTGAGAGGAACGCGCTGCCGCAGGGGGTTTACACCCCACTGGTGCCATGTCAGGAGCTGTGCGAGAGCCCAGCGTTAGTGCCGTCTGTCTGCAACACGCGTTATTTCCTCTGTAGGAGGTGGTGGGTCCTGGTTGTGGTAGGAGGTGAAGGAGCCCTGGTGGGAGCTGAGCCGTGAGGCTGAGTACGTGCTGTGGGGGGATGAGAGGAGCTGTCGGCCTGGAGGCCTTGGTGCCCTGGGTGGCCAAGGAGCGGAGCTATGGGTGGCCGGTCCTAGCAGCAGAGCAAGGGGTGGCTGGTCTGGCAGGGCCGGGAGCTCTGTCTCCAGCTCTTCCCAGGTCAAACCCCACCAATCCCTCCCACTGGCTGCTGCTTGGGTGTCGCTTTATGCTCAAATATATTAAAAAAACTCCACTCAAACGCCATGTTCTCATCTTCTCCTTGCTGTTGCAGTCGTTGGTATTTGACCATTGAAGAGTCTTTTCTCTCCACCCCTGGTAGATGCTTTGGGAGATGTTTATGGTCCTCATTGCTCTTCTCTACACCCCTGGTAGATGCTTTGGGAGATCTCTATGGTCCTCATTGCTCTTCTCTACACCCCTGGTAGATGCTTTGGGAGATCTCTATGGTCCTCATTGCTCTTCTTTTCACCCCTGGTAGATGCTTTGGGAGATGTTTATGGTCCTCATTGCTCTTCTCTACACCTCTGGTAGATGCTTCGGGAGATGTCTATGGTCGTCATTGCTCTTCTTTTCACTCCTGGTAGATGCTTTGGGAGATGTTTATGGTCGTCATTGCTCTTTTTTTCACCCCGGTAGATGCTTTGGGAGATGTCTATGGTCCTCATTGCTCTTCACAAAAGGGCAGTTTGAGAGGCTGGAGCTCCACCTTGACCGGAGGGAAAGATGGGGATGGTTATGGAGCAACGCCTGGAGGCTGGGGGAGCTGGTGTGAGATGGATGAGGTTGGGGAGGGGAGGGGGCCTCTTGGTTCCTGGTGGGCAGCTTCATCTCACGATTCGCATGGAATCTGCTAAAGGTGTTGTTGGAGTGGTGTCGAAGTCTCTCCATACCATGTGACAATTTTGCCTCAGGTATTGGATCCACTGATTGGACCGTATGGTGTGTGTGTTGAGTGGCTTCACCTCTCGGCATGCTGAAGCTTTAGCTGTTGTTACAATAAAAATTCTTCAGTTTTAAAGCCTGAGGACTAAATTGGTAGCTTTCAGCAGCTCTCTAATTACGTGAGACATTTTTTGTACTTAACAAATGGTTCTTATTCTTGCCAGCACTTCAGCCCGGTGTTCTAGGACTGTGGGTGTCAGGGAACAGAACATATTTCTGTGTCTGTGAATATGATCCCACACGTTGTCTTAAGTGGGAAAATGTTCACAGCCCTTATATGGCAAGGGATTTTTTCCCTAAATCCATCAGTGCTTTCTCCTGCAGCAATAATGCAGTTTTATCTTCCTGGCGCTTTGTAGGCTGGATATTGATTGTGAACCAGAAATATGAAATGGTCTTTCTTCTTTTCCTGGCAAAAATACCCCTCAGCGTAACCTGCTCTGTCTTGCAAACCATTCAGAAATTGTTTCTAGAAATGGTTGGTGGTTTTCAGCAGCTCGTCAAGGTATGGCCGCCAAACTCCGAGATAAGTCCCCGAGAGCAGAAGGGTGCCAGGAGCTATTTCTGCCTGGCGTTATGCATCTCCTCTTCATCCTTGCTGTGAGTTTCCGTGCTCCTCCTTGTGCTCAGCCATTTCGGCAGCGGAGCTGCGGAATCCTGCAGCCAAGCACTGTAGGATTCTGGCAGGTCACGGCGCAGTGACGTATTGTGCAGCGATGGGCCATGCTTTCCAGGAGCTATCGTGCCATGTTATGCTGTGAGATGTGTGAAATGCAGGAGTTACCAGCGTGCCCTGTGATGTTCTGAATGAACACCGCTGAGAGGCTGGTTACAGATTCATGAACCTGTGAGATGAAGAGGTAAAGAGTTCTTCAGGGCGATGGAAGGGCAGAATTACCCTCAAATGGATTTTGTTGAGAAATACTCTTTTTTGCATTGGATATTCCTGCCCAGTGGCATAAACCCCCGAATCCTTTTGGTCCATGGATCATAGTGATCCATGGTCAGTTGCAGGAGGAGCAGGAGGTGTGAGGCTTCGTCCGTGCTGGACGTCCATGGGGGAGCCGCAGGGTGAGACTGGAGGGGAGGATGGACGTGCTGTAGCTGGAGCCTTGCCGTGGCCTTTCAGCAGCGTGGCATTTGGAGGCTACCTGCCGTTCAGACTTTTTGGTGCAGGGCCTGTGTGGTCACCCAGTCTGGAGAGAGTGGGAAGAGTAATGCTGTGAGCATGGATGCTTTGTCTGTGGGTGAGCAGTGCCATCTCGTGAGCTTTCAGGACTGCCCTTGTTTTGAGGGGCTGTGTGTCTTGGTCCCCTCCTACACTGGCACATGGCAAGAAGGGAAGGAGATGGCCTAGTGTGGAGGCGTGAAGGAGTGGGGATCTGTGGGGATCCGTGGGGAGCTGCAGGGCTCCATGGGGAGAGGAGCAGGTCAGGTGGATGCTGGGTAGCAGCTGGGGGTGCAGCCTGAACAGTGGCCCTAGGATCCTCTTGGACTCCCTGGGTTGATGATCACATTCTGCATTTCCTTGGTGGTCCTTAGGTAGCTTCTTCTTTTTTTCATCCGCACTTTGTCCTGTGACTGACTAGAAATCATTGCTTCAAAGGCTTGTCTTGCAGGATGACCTGCACCTCCGTGTCCTTGTAGGACAGTGCTGGGCGCCTGTCAGGACTTGCGTCTGCACTGGAGGGTCTACCAGATCCCACCTCCTGCTCTGTGGGAAAGATGTGTTGATGTCCGATGCCCAGCGCGGGGTTGTACATGCCTCAGGTGCTCGAGGGAGCCGTGTTGTGTCACTTGCGTGGAGACGCGTTGTCCCCTCGAGGGTCTGAGCATAGCAGAGATGCTGCCGTTGATTCATGAGGCATCCGCTGTCATTGAGAAAATGTTGTAACTCTGTGTCTGAGCAGGAAGATGAACTGTTATAGTACAGAAATTTAGTTATGGTCGATATTAACAACATTCCAAGGTTTAATAATTTTCTTGGAAGTTCTATAGCTGAGCAGAACTTACTGATACAGGCGGGTGACTGCTTCCGTGTTCAAGGTGGGGTTTAAGTATTGAAACAAATTGGCTCAGAAGTGCTGTTAAGGTCTCTGTGATCTTTAGTACCTTCTTGGAGTGAGTTAAGTAGAACCATCTCTTGCTTTCTGAAAGGAAGAAGCAATGGGAGTTTTGAGATGAAATTTAATGGGTTTTGAACAATGTTTTTAACTAAATATTCAACAGAACGTCGATGTGAGAAATGCTGGAATACGGGTCTATCCTATTCGTAGCCCAATGTTGTGTGGTCTGTGAAACAAGGTGTTTGTGTTTATAAATGTCACCTAGAGCAGAGGGTTTGACTTGGGACTGTCTCCAGGACAAAGGCGATCTCCATGGACTCCACAGGCTGGGACCCCACTGCCTGACTTGCCATTTGCCAGAACAATGGTCTTAGTGAAATCTGAGAACAAAGCCCCGTGTGTCTGTAGGAATTTTTCTTTGGGCCATCAAGTACGGTTTGCTTTAGTTGTTTTGTGGTTGCAGATGCTGCAGTATTTTTCTAACAGTTTCTTTTTCTTCAGTAAAGCCACATGCCAGGATTCCTGCAGAAGCATCTCTGAAAGAGGCCACCCTAAAACTGAACCTTGCCATGGTTGCCTCACCTTTGCAGTCCGGGCACACCCGCTCCTCTAAAGGGAGGATTTCGGTGCGTTTCCCAAGGCTAACCGGGGTGTCTTCAACCTGCCAGGGAAAGGCACTCTTTTTAATGGGCTGTCATGAGCTCTCTGCCACTGAATGATTATTTCCATTTATAATAGCAACAATATGTTAACTTCGGCGAGTTAAAAATGAAGATCCTGGAGCTGCCAGTCAGCGCGCAGGGGCTGCTGGCATCCTTTAATCATCGCTGCTATTTTTGTGTGGACAGATTTAGCATAAATAGGTGTGATGCAAAGTGTCATTCCGTGTTTAGTCCTTGTCCAAGACATCTTGGTTTTGGACTGGTGCTCTTTGGGTAACATTCATCCAGAGAGGCAACCTCTAGCCATGGGGAGGGTTAGGGAAGAGCGAGCAAACAAAACCTGCTTGTATAATTTGCTTCCCCTCCCTGTTTTTTCTCTCTTTAACTGACTTTGTGTAAAGTACAACAAAGAAAATGGTTTACAAGGCAGCCAGGTGAGGATGCTGCCAGCAAGGTGCGTGTTCTGTGCAGTAACTTAAAGAGCTGCTGAATTTGTGGCAAATTCAAAGTGCATGGGGCTAAATGGGGTTATACTGGTTGTTGGGGACTTGACACTGGTCCACACGTGTCTTTAGAAACAAAATCACAGCGTCGCTTTGGCTGAAAGAGCCCTTTCAACTCCTGGAGTCCCCCCATTCCCCAGCACTGCCAGGTCCCCACTGACCCCTGTCCCTCAGCAGCACCTCCACACGGCTGGGAAACCCCTCCAGGGATGGGGACTCCACCACTGCCCTGGGCAGCCTGCGACACTCCTGCACAACCCCAGCGGGACAGAAATGGCTCCTCAGAGACAACCTCAACCTTCTCTGGTGCAAAACCCCCTGAGGTCTACATCCCATGTTCACAATACAGTGCTCGAACACACTCCTAAGGTTTCTTTAGTCCCTCAGACATGGTGTTTTGTGTTTTGGTTGGTTTTATCCACCTTTCAGTGTTACATACTCTCTCTCAGCAGAAAGGCTCTTCTCTGGTCATTGTTGTTCTCTGCTCCGATGCCTCTCCAGCCCCTATCCCTGGTCAGACATGGCCTTACCCCTGCGAACGAAGATAGGGCCAGCCTAAGGAGCGGGACACAGGTTTTCTCAGGACTCGTGCTCCTGCCATGCAGCTCCTGCGATTGGGATATCATCCATAAATTTGGGTAAAGCAGAAAACACCCTCATCAGCGTTGGCTGTCAGGTTAGCCTGAGATTAGGTGAATCATAATTACTTCTGCTGGATTTGATTCTGAGTAGTCACACTAAACTCAAAACAAGTTCCGGGGTCACCTGGAGGGAAGCAGAGAGGTGGGATCAACGTACTGTGCTGTCAGGAAGGGTTCTCTGAGACCAGGTTTCTTTGGAGCTCTCAGTTTTGCGCTGCAGATGAGGACAAGGTGCTCCCGATCCATCTTCTCCAGGCCCCCCGGGATTTGGTAGAGATCTATCATGTTTTCCCCAACTCATCTCTTTCAAAACTGACCTACTTAGTGACTCTTCACAGGGAAGTCTCTACCTTTGCCCGTCCTTTTCATCCTATTTTGAGCACATCCCATATCTAGCATGTCCTTCCCTTTTGCTTTAGTGAGGGGACCATTTCTTTATAGCTGTAGAATAGCTCTGGGAAACCTCAAAGCAGAAGAAACCATGTCCCTTCTGAAATACTGTGCGTTTTTCTAGTCCATTGGTCTGAACGCTCTGACTTTGGCAGCAAGGGGTGAACAGCGTGAAAAAACAACTGGTATTAACAGAAATATCACATTAACAGAATGGCATGTGTTTGTCCTTAATAAATGCTTACCTGAAGGACAATACCCTTCAAGAGGAACGTTCACCGTCGACTAGGAAGAGAAGAGCGATCATTATCTTCCTAATGAACTGGTACATCTGCATATTAAATCCTCTGCAGAAGCCACCTCTTAGCTTCCATCCATCCTCTTTCTCGATCTACTTCACAGCAGAGAACTTGGGTGCTGCCTGCTGTGGGGTTAAGAAGCAGCACCTTAGCATTGAGGACAAACCCCAAGACTGGCCCTTGTCTCTACCAGGCCATTGGGCTGTGCACCTGTATATATAAATCTAGATTTATTTCATCTAGAATTCACACTGGTTGTAGAGGTTGCTCCCTCCTCGCAATACCAGAGCACCTGGAAATCTTCAGCAAGGAAAATGCAAACCATTAAGGAGTTTTACGACTTCTCAAGACCTGCAGCACGTGGTGGTGCCAGGGCTGTGTTTTTACCTCCTGTGGCTTCTCCGTTCCTGCTAAGGGTTGTGTAGTGGAGTAATTCATGCTGAAGCAGGTGAAGCTGGGAATGGGTGAGCAGAACATGCTTCAGGGAATGTGTATGTCTTGGAAGGGTCACGATACCCACGTGTGGCAGCGAGCAAAGGTGGGGACTCCATGAAGCAGTGCAAAAGCGAACATCACAGTGAAGAAATGTTGGAGCTCAAGGGTTTTCTCCTCAAAGTCCGAAGAACATTAGTGTTCCTTGGAGTATCACTGCAGGAGAGAATGGCAGGGTGCTGGCTTCTTGGGGCTGCCTGCAGGAGGTGGCACCCTCAGACTCCTCACAAAAGAGGGAGGTTGCACCGACATCCTGCATGTCTTAATGTCACATTTCCTAGCAGCTCTGGTGCCCTTTGGGGTATTTTAATAAGCAGCTTGATTCGTCCAAGTCCGGTGGGGTCCCTCCTTTGGGTGGAGGTACCACCCTTTGCCTTAGGGGTGAGCTTCATGAGGACCCAGGGGCAGAGCTGCTCGCCGTGGAAGAGCTGCCGGGTGGATACTGGCTCTGTGGAAAGCTGCTTGGGGTCAGTTTTTTCTTTTTCATGTTTACACAGAATTTTTGAGACATATACATAAAAAAGTAGATGATCTTTTCAGGCACAAAAGGACTTTTCCAGACCTGCTCTTTTCTTTTTCAGTCTCATGGAGAAGCTTGTGCATCTGCCAGACTTTAGGTGCTGGACTGAATTTTTCCAGTTTATTGTTGCTTCCCTAATAAGTTTTTTCTTCTCGAGATCATTAAGACTAGAGGGGGAGAAAACCACAATTCCCCTCCTGGGATGGTAGCTTCTGATGGCCTTCCGTTTTGAACGGTCCTCTGCCTTTCAGGAGATGAGCATGGTGTGGTTTGGGGTGGGGTGGCCAGTCTTTCACCAGGGAGGTTTTCCCCACCCTCCTGAGAATCCAGGTGGTTTTGACCAACGCATCAGCCTTTGGAAGAGCTCAGCCCATCCCACAGCAGGGAGTGCCCTGGGCTTTTGGGGGCCACGTCGCCTTGAGTGGCTGGAATGCTCTGCACGGAGCTGCTCAGTGTCCCACAGGGGTGAGAACAAAGGGTTTGGTCAGGGGGGCAAAGACAGGCACAGCAGCTCCAAGAAGGGTCTGCAGAGGCTGTATGATACCTGCAGAAACATGGAGAGTCGTATGGAGAGTCCTGGTTTCTGAGGCTTTAAATAGTGTTAACTAAAGCTGTTCTCTGAGCAGGGAGGAGAAAACGATGAGAATAGCTGCCCATAAACTGTCACCCCTGTGTGCACTGAAAGAGCCGTTCTGTGGAAAAATTAAGTGTGATTAAAGGTGCCATTGTGCAAACGCGCTGCAAAACTGCCTTAGTGCCAAAGCTGTCAACTACCAGTTGGTCATTAATGCGTGAACCAGATTTGCTAGAAGATATTTTAAATTTTTTCTATTTTTTTAAATTCCGTTTCAACCATCGCTGCTCCAAGAAAACAGAGTCGAATTGATTTCTTTTTTTTCTGTGCCTGCGAAGACACCCTCTGCATTATTTCCTGACCACTGAGGGCTGTGTGTTCCTAGCTGAGAGCAGAGATCGGCCAACACCTTGCCATGCCCCTGCGCGCAGGCATTGTACGCGGAGCACCTTGCGCAGGCAGGTAACAGGCTCTTGCCAGGCAGCAGCAGAAGGGACCAACCCCAGCCTCCTGCAGCATCCCTGGTACCAGCCCGTAGTGCAAAGGTCTCTTTGAGGGAGCTGCGCACAGAAGGGTGCTGCAGTAACTCGCCGCATTTCACTGCCTGAGCCAGCGAGGAACAGCAAGAGCGCTTGGAACTGCACAGTGGAAAAAGCTGTTGATATTAAGGCACTTTTTCTTGTTTTCGGCTGTGAACTGTAATTTAGTATGATTATTTGTTTCCTAATAAATTGTGGGTAGCTCATCTCCACATCAAAACACATTAAGCCTTTTGCTCTGATGTCTGTTACGCTGGCTAATTTAATTCATCTGTGGAGAGGAGTTGATGACCAGATGCATGAGATTTGACTCCGAGATATCATACAGCTTGTTCTTTCTATCCGAATATACCCAGAAGGTCAAATTCTGCTCCTTTCTCTCCTCATAATTGAATTGACGTCCAGAGAGCTCCATGAGGACAGATGAAACATGCTCCTTAGGTACCCGTGCGGTGTGGGAGGGAGCGGGGTTTCGAGGGAAGGTGGTAGCGCGCGAGTGACTTGGCTGCTGGTCTACTGGGAGAGCCACCCACCCATGGTGTCTTACAGAGGCTTCCAACATTTCAGCTAGTGTTTAGCTAATGGAATTAAAATAAGGATTTTGCATTTAAATAGAATTAAAATACAGAGTAGTGACTACTGACACCATTTAGCTGGGGAGGTGACATGAGTGCAGATCCTTAACGAGTGAGTGACAAAAGGTTACTGTCAGCTCCATCATGACATTGTTCTGGAGAGGAGTGTTCTGTAACTTAACAAAGCAAAGACACTTCACAGCTAAACGTGCTTTAAGGTCATTCTCCCACAGTTTGTCTGTCTAGTTTTCTGCTCTTTTACTTATTTTTCCAAATTGTTACGGGACAAATTCTGCTTTGACTGACTGTTCTTGTAAGCTGCTGTGAAGCTTGTGTGTGAAAACCGGAGGTTCATCCTGTGCCAGCCTGGGCATCGCTGTGCTGGTGCTCGGATCAACATGGGAGGCCCTGGCTCCTGCCTTGCCTGGCAACCCAGAGCTTTGTGACGTTTTCTTTGCCCCTTTTAGATGTTCTTGGGTGTTCTGTGTGCATATACTATCTTGCCCATTTAGAACCACAGAACCACAGAACCGTTTGGGTTGGAAGAGCCCTTCCAGCTCCTGGAGTCTCCCCGTTCCGTTCCCCAGCACTGCCAGGTCCCCACTGCCCCCTGTCCCTCAGCCCCACCTCCACACGGCTGGGAAACCCCTCCAGGGATGGGGACTCCACCACTGCCCTGGGCAGCCTGGGACACGCCTGCACAACCCCAACGGGACAGAAATGGCTCCTCAGGGACAACCTCAACCTCCCCTGGTGCAACCTGGCCACGCCAGTGCTGGTACAAACCAGGATGCCATTGGCCTTCTTGGTCACCTGGGCACACTGTTGGCTCACGTGAATTATTGTATGCTTATCATGAGTGTGCGGGGAGGAGTGAGCTGACGGGATGCACTGGCCTTCGGGGCTGCACTGTTTTAAAACCCCGTCTGGAACTGCTGGTTTGAAAAATTGGTATCACTGGGGGTACCACTGGGAGTAGAGTGGGAGCCCTGAGAGCATCCGCTAGACCTCAGGCAAGTACATCAGTGAGAGATGAGGGAGTCAGCTCCCATGCTGTGGTACAGAAGCATCCCTGTTTTTGCCTGCGTTGCGCCTGCTCAGGCCCAGCAGCATTTGAGGAGTCGCTTTGGATGGTTTCACACCCACCCTACAAAAATATCCTGTGTCAGTATCTGTGTCACCGCCTTCTCGGGGAAGAAAATAGAGCTGAAGGGTGCTATGCTGCATCCTCACAGCTTCTCCTACACACGCGAACGGCAGCCAAGCAGGGACAGAATGAGACAGTAACCTCGGTGGTTACACGGTAAAATAATTTATAAACACCAATCCTGAAAGGAAAGCATGTCAGGAGAGAAATCCAGGTCTTCTGCAATACCAGCAATTATTCTGTAATTGATTTCATGGGGCAAAATTTTTAATTTTATGATATTTTAGTGTCTTATCTATTTGCAATGTATTTGTCAACGAGATGGGCAAAAGCCAAATTTATTCATCGGACTTCCAAGAGTCGTGTAACAACATGTATTAAAGGAAGTGCAATGGATTTAAGGCAGCTTCAGCCGTGGTTTGTACCGGGGCTCAGCCACGCTGCTGCAATGTCTCCTACAGGCTCTGGGTTGTATGGGTGTGGTGTTGAGTAGAACTTATTTTTACGGGTTGTACGGAGCCTTGCTGGATTCCTGGAGTCGAGGAGCTTCTGTGCCTTTCCTTGGTTTTTCCCTTTCGCTAGTGTAAATCCATTCAGGTCATTTCAGACAGTGCACAAAGGGTGCGTGCGGGGGGGGCACGGAGGCAGCTGCACAGGCAGCCCGCGCCACTTGCCTTGGCAGGGATGGAAACCAGGAGTCGCTCGCTCGCTGTAGCACAGGAAGCGGAACTGAATCCTCTGCGTTCTCACGGGTGAAGCTGTTGAAGATTGGCGTCTTTGGAGCCTGTGGTCAAAGTCCCGGGATCAGCCAGGGGTTGGGCTCTGAGAAGCACTAGAGAAGGACCCCCAGGTCCAGCTGTTTTATAGCCCATCCAGTATCAGCTGGAGCAAACCTGGTGTCTCAGGGGCGGTGACAAGAGTGGAACGCAAATCTCTTAGGCGTTCAGCCATTCCACAGGCACTTGCGTGACCTGGTGACACAGGACAGGTGGCGGTCCGCTGTGGTTTAATCTGGGCTCGCGTCTGTCACGTACAGGCAGTGGGATGCAGAGCCTCAAACCACGGTAAAGCTCTGCAGACCAAGATCTGTGCAGGGTGCTGAGATGTCCCGTGTGAGGGACGTGTGGTGACCGTCTGATCCCCAGCTCCTCGGTCAGCTTCCTGTGAGCTGTATCAGTGCGCTAATACGAGATCAATACTACCTTCCATCTTGTTACTGCTGTTTCTCCAGAATTTTAGTTTTATTTTTTAAGTGCATACGATGTCCGGGTTCGTGAAGGTCGTAAGAGCTCCCAAATAGCTTCTTTCTTTTTCTAAAACCACTGAGGACAAGATAGGAAATTATGAGTCACTTCGTGCTTTCAGAATCACGAACACAAACTGGATCCTGATCCAAAGGGTCCCTGAGATCATTAAAACTTGCTATAACTTGCATGAGATATGAATCAGGCTGCCAAAACTCACATATTTAGCACAGCTTTATCGGAGGCTTTATGGCACAGAGCTAAATACGGTTTTTGAGCAGGCTGATATTTGCACTTGAAATAGCGCATAGCGTAATGAAAGTACAAAAATACCGGTAAGAGCTCGTTCGGAGATGCCTTTCGCTGCTTCCGAAATGGTTCTGCACAGTGTCGTGCCCTGGTAACATCTCATTTTTCGGTTTGGAAATGATGGTTAGAGCAGCTGGGTGTGATGGGGTCCAGAGCCTCTGAAGGAGAAGCCAGCCTGGTTTGCCCGTTGTGCGCTGGAAGGGAAGGCTGTGTGTTCTTCACCGGAGATCAGCTCGGTGATAGTGATCTGCAGCAAAAATGACAGTAAAAGGGGGGGAAAAACCCCCACGCCCCTGAGTGCTCTCGTCTGGAGAGGCGAGGGAGTGAGGGGCAGGTGACGGGAGAGGCAGAGGGGATGGAGCCCCCTACAGCATCCCGTCACACAGGGAGGGTCTGCTCCCGTGGGGCTTGTGAGGAGTTTCCACACCATTCCAATTATGTCAAGTGCTGACCCACCACCTTCGCGATGGGTGTGCGCGGATTGGCTGGTTCGTTAATGCTCACTGGTGTAGAG
>NW_010432231.1:2123-8504 GCF_000710305.1 Buceros rhinoceros silvestris | reverse complement strand
GGTTCTGAAAGCTTTGTCCCTGGATTTCTTTTGTGGGGTCTTTAAATAAATAGCAATAGGAGTCGTTTTCTGCACCAGATACAGGGATGTGTTATTTGCAACCACTGACCAGAACTGATCCAAATGGAGACAGTAGATGGCCTCAAGCATTGTCCCATGGCACGTTGCTCCTCAAGTGCCGTGTGCTCAGCCCATGCCCTCCCGTAGCTCACTCTTCGTACGATCACTGACTGCTTTGGGGTGAAGGGACCTTCGCAGCTCACCCAGTCCAACTCCAGCAGGGAGCAGGGACATCTGCACCCAGAGCAGGGTGCTCAGAGCCCCAAGGGCCAACCTGACCTGCCATGGGGCCAGCGATGGGGCTTCTGCCACCTCTTAGGGCAACCTGTTAACCCTTCTGTGTGCAGCTTCAAAGCCAAGCTGATGTGACCACTGGCCACTGTTGAGCGTGCAGGCTTGTGAGGCAGGCTTTTTTCAGATTTTCATAGAAGATAAAATACTGTCTGAGATCTTTGGATACGTGACAGTGAAGATGTTTTCAGCTGCCCTCTCGAACTAGACAGGGCTCTGTGACAAGGTTAAACGCTGTTGTCAGAAGTGGCATTAATGGCTGATCCATACTGTGGTTGATCCATAATGTATCCATCAACATGGGGTGGGCTGCAGGACACCGTTTTGTCCCTGGTTTTGGTTTATAATCTATGTGTCCATCGCAGGGTGGCATCAATAATAACTGGCTGCTGCCACTGCATCAGGTCAAGCTGCCAGTGGGCAGCGGAGTTCCTTAACTCCTAACTCAAGTTCTAGCTTTTGGTGAGTATGAGGGTCTGAAGAGGAATTTATTTTCTTTCGGTATTTACAATTTTTAGACTATTTTTTATTGTGAGAGCGAAAAGCATTTTAACGGTATCTTTTGCTGAAAGATTAGCAGCAAAATCCTCTGAAATACTGAAATATACTGGCAAGGACCTCAGCTTAATGGACTGGTTCCAGCGACCTTGCTTTAGCTGTGCTCAGTCTCACAGCTGTTGTCACGGTTCCTGGCTCTGAAAAACTCCAAAGTCCATCTAACAAGTGGGGGTTTGTGACTTCTGAAAGGAAAAAAATCTAAAATAAAATTTAAAAAGCCAACACTGAAAGCAATTAAGGTTTCCCAGCCAAACAAAAATAACTAGTTATTGTTAGCACTGTGTGCTCTAATGAGCTTCTTAGAGTGTGACCCACAGCGAGGTACGGAAATAGGGGAAACAGAGTCATGACACCTTGGAACAGCCATGTGCCTTATCTACCAGAGGAGCAGCAGAGGTCCTGGCTAAATCTGCCACAGGGGAGGCTGCACCTCGAATCCTTGTTCAGCGTTGGCCTCTCACTGCCAGAAGGACATTGAGGGGCTGGAGCGTGTCCAGAGAAGGGCAATGGAGCTGGGGCAGGGTCTGGAGCACAATGCGCTGAGGAGCGGCTGAGGGACCTGGGGGGGTTGAGCCTGGAGCAAAGGAGGCTCCGGGGAGACCTTCTGGCTCTGACAACTCCCTGACAGGAGGCTGGAGCGAGGTGGGGTCAGTCTCTTCTCCCCAGGAACAAGCAACAGGATGAGAGGAACCGGCCTCCAGTTGCAGCAGGGGAGGTTGAGGTTGTCCCTGAGGAGCCATTTGTGTCCCGTTGGGGTTGTGCAGGTGTGTCGCAGGCTGCCCAGGGCAGTGGTGGAGTCCCCATCCCTGGAGGGGTTTCCCAGCCGTGTGGAGGTGGTGCTGAGGGACAGGGATCAGTGGGGACCTGGCAGTGCTGGGGAATGGGGGGACTTGAGGAGCTGGAAGGGCTCTTCCAACCCAAACAATCCTGTGATTCTATCAATGTCTTAAAACACTCGTAGAAGTTAAAAGATTGTGGCTTTAGGCAGGTAGGTGTCACATGGGTTAGTGAAAATTCATAATTTCAGGGTATGGCATCCTTAGAAGTGCAAATCAAAAGCATCCATTTACACAGAAACACTGGGCTGGACACTGTCCAGGAGAACCCGGACTCAGCTGTGATTGCTGTCCCTGGCTTGGGTCCTTTTCCTGGCTATCAGACCATGCCGGGAAATAGTGTCTACTCAGCTGCATGCCTTAGCGTGCTGCGTCCTCGCAGGCATCGCTCTGCCCTTTGAGGGACAAATGTTGGTCCTCTGTGTGAGATGGCACATGTTTATGGCTCAGTGGCCGTAAGCCTGACTGCAGAAGGTGACCTGTCTCCTTCTTTTGACTTCCCCTTTAATACTAATTAGGGGCCAGATTGTGCACTGGTGGTTTGAGCCAGGCCCCTCTTCAGGCATCAGAACAGCTCTGGCCCCACCGAGGTTCACGCTGCTCGAATTTGCAGCTTCATTTCACCGGGGACAGTGTTGAGATGAGCCCAGTCGGGTTCCTGGAACAGTGGGGACTTACGGATAAGAGAAGGAGTAACTTACAAAAATGATGGAGTGAAGGTAGCACCTCCAGGCCAGGAAAGCAAGTTGGGATGTGATCATTGATCTTCACAGTTCACCAGCCTCTGATAGATCAGCTTCGTGGCTTCAGGAGACCTGCCCCGCTGGCAGCAGCAGGCAGACGGCAAAGCGCAGGAGCCCTCCAGCCTGTTGGAGAGCAGCCCTCAGTGTGCCAGCTGCCAGCACTATGGATCCAGGATGAATATTTCCATTTTTACACCGGGGTGGAGTTTTGTGCTTTTTCTTCCTGTGTCTTCTGTTTAACTGGTGCAGCATTCAGTAAAGAAAACGGGGCAAGAGACCATGGCAGAGCAGCAATGCTGGTATTTTCCCAGCGTGTTGCATGCTCCCTGTCTGCCCTGAAGCCGTGTGTCCAAGAGGCAAATCGCTTCCTTTGAACTTGGTGTAAAGGAGCAAGGTTTTGTTTTCCCTGCGCTTTGTTTACTTTTACGTTTCCTCTCCCAGAGGTTGTCGAGTCTTCGTGACTGCAGATTTTTCACACTGTGGTGGCTGTTCCGCATTAGCCCGGATTTCTTTGTGTTGGGGTAATTGTGTATTTTTATTAACGAGTGCTTCATTGCTTGGGTGTATGTTATTTATCTATAGACCCTCTTCTCTGTAGACTTTGCCTTATAGATAATAACCCCTGCAAAGCTTAAAAAGGAATTTTTGTCTTTTTCCATTTGGACAAATACCGAGTTCAGACTTGGCATCATCAGTGATGTCCTCGCTAATGCCTGTAGAGCTCTTTGTAGACTGCTCTGAAGTGTTTACCCTCAGCTAGCTGGTTCCTTTTACTGCGAGAATAAAAGCTCATCCTTCTTAAGGAACACCGAGATCTTTAACAATGACATGAGTTCAGATTTGAACAAATCAGGGACCCCACCTTGGTGTTTCATGGTATGCTGCAGCGGCGTTAAGCCCTAAGGAGGAGAGCATCACCACTGGGTGTCACCGGTGTGGATTGTGCAGGTTTCCACGCAGGGGCTGCGGAGCAACCTGCAGAGATCGCTGCTCGCTCGGTTGGTTAGTGCTTGTGTTGCAGGACCACATTCCAGGTAGGCTCCGTCTGCTCTTGCTGCTCTTCAGTGATAAGGCAAAGCCGGGCTGGTCTGTCTGCTCCTGTGAATGCAGCCCGGGAGCGACAGTTGTCGTCTTGCCCACGTTGCGCCACAGCTGTATCCATTTCCCTCAGCTTTTATCTCTGTCTTCATCAACGGGGCAGCGCTGTGAGCCACGAGGAACCTGGCGGTTGTGGGCAGCCCTTGAAGCTTTGCCAGTAAACCGTTCAGAGGACAGTTAATCTTCTCAGTGTTTTAAAATGCTGTGTTCATTTCTCAGTTGGCTGTTCAGACCTGCATTCTGCCGTTCTCCATCAGGAGAAGCGCTGGTCGATGGACTCCTCTCAGGCCGGCTCTCCCTGGCTGTCTTGGCCGAGGTGCTGGCGGAGAAGCATTAAGACACGCTTTTCAAAACCGCATCTTCAGCTCTTGCGTAGGTCAGGGCTTATTTCAAAACTGGGAGAGCAATGATGCAGGATTGTGGAAATCTGAGCCCATGCACCTTCAGCAGCTGGTGTTGGGGTTTCTTGGGTTTTTCCGCAAGGTGCATTGCCGTTGGCAGGCATTTTCCTTTAAATTATTCTGGGATTCTTTCCACCAGCTGCAGCCTTTCTAGTCTGGCCGGATTGACCTTTGTTTATTGTAAGGTGAAGCTAAGTTTCTTTGTGTTTGATAGCTGAGTCAGAGTTTTATCAGTCCTTTTATGGGGATGATGCTGTAAGGGCAGGATTAAACCCCAGACCAGACATTTTAAGTGTTCTGAGACCTTTCACCCTAAAATAATGGTTGTACCTTGTCCAGCAACTCAGCAAGAGTTGGGGGAGGAATGGTCTGAAATTAACGGTGTAGTATTAAACACACTTGAAATCCCAACTTGTGGACTAACAGAGTTCACTGTTGGAATAAAGATACCTGTAATGTTCTCCTCAATTGACTCCTTATGGACTTAAACATCTGTTTGTGGAAGCATTTAATCAACCTGAGCAGCAATCCTCAGCCGTCGTAGCCACCCCCAAAAGGCTTTGTTGGGTTTGATAACTTGCAGCATTACTTCTGGTTAAATCTACTTCCCAGTTTTGGTAGAAGGAAACTTTTCCTTGTAGGAAAAGTGAAATCACTGTGAAAAGCATGTTGTTAAGTCTTACCAGTTAAATGTTTTTTGATTTAACTTGTAACATTCATTAATCATAGGAGTGTGAATTAATTAAGCTTCCAATTCATGTATGTAGAGTTTCTTCTAGCTAATGAATCTCTAAGAAAAAGGCTGGAGATGTGTCAGCATCTCCTCTGGCTCCGGGAAAGGAAAATGCATGTAGTTAAAAGGAGTTGTAGGAGGGAGGACATCAATAACAGTGTCCTTCATCCTTTTGGACCAAACGCACACTGAAAGGGAAACTCTGTTTCAGGGGAAAGGCTCTGATAATCAGCCTGGGGCTGAGACTGACGCTTCTTTGAATATTCTTATTCCCTCTCCTCTCAAGCTAAGCGGATGTGTCTTATCCTCCATGTAGCCACAATTAATGCAAGACCTCTGGCAGCCCTGCTCCGCACATCTGAGCATTCTGCACTGCTTTTAATTGACTTATCCAGCATCTAGGGTGACGTGACGGACTCGGGCGCCTTTCCTTTAGTCCTGCCCTTTGAACATATCTGTTTCTGCTAACATTTCACATTGGAGGTTTAATCTCTTGCAGCTTTATTAGGAAGAAATCAGCTTCTACAAGAAGTGAGCTGTGGAAAATGGATCTTTGGATCTTCTCCGAGTTCAGAAGAACATTGCTGTTGTGCCTGGTGCTTTGGCGAGTGGGTCTCATTAACATCCCCTGCGCAGCCTGGTTCATGGGAGCAGCCTCTCCCTGCAGAAGACGTGTCAGGCAGACAGAGCAGGTTGATGGCTTTACTCCTTGTTTCATACTCTGTTTTTTTTCTGAACGTTGTCATACCCCGAGGAAACGGGGACTCCTCCCTTGGCCTCTCGCTGCTGGCTGTAACGACGTTAGCTCAGCATGGTCCATGGTCCTTCCTCACCCCTTCCCATGCTGGAGTCCTCTGCTTTGCCCACTCCAGTTGGATACTGGTATTTTTTTGCCCACTGACAGGAGGGTGTTGGGCCACGTTGCAGTGTTCATTGTCTGCTTGTCTCCTCTCATTCAGCCAAGGGCTGTTGCCTGCTCTCTTGGTTGTTTTCAGGTCCTCTGGTTCTAATTCACTTCACAGAAATGAATCCTTGGCTTCTGAAGTCAATGGAGATGAGGTAATGTAACAAAAGCCCAGAACTGGGACCTGAATCAAACCCACGCTCCTCATGTGTGTGCGGGGTGGTGGTGGTGGTGTTCTCCAATGGCAATTAGGCTTCTTCTCTGATCTCTCTTGTGAGTTACAAGTCCATTCAACGTAATATACTGGTTTATACTGTCCAGATTCCTCTGTCAGAAGTTTTATGGTGGTAAATCCAAAGCCTGCTGACCTGTGTTGCTTCCCCCTGGTAGCGTTATCCACATACCTGGAATCCCATCAGAAGAAATTCATTAGGCTAGTTTGACACAGCGGTTTTTTATACACACGTGTCCTGGCAGTAATTTCATTAAGCCGCTGTAATTCTTTATGAATAATGTTGTGTGTTGCTGATTCCATTACGTTGTGCAGGATCTATAACTGTAACTCTTCAGATGATCCCGTTTTCTCTATTAATCACTTGGCCCAGCAGCTGCCTGGTCTGCTCCAGCTCTCCCTGATGAGGACTTGCAGCATAGCACAAAAGAGGTCATTGCAATTGTACCTGTGACCAAGTTACCCACAGTCCTAGAACACGCATCAAGGTCTCCAGAGAGACAGACAGACTCTCCCGAGACACGG
>NW_010432231.1:0-2085 GCF_000710305.1 Buceros rhinoceros silvestris | reverse complement strand
TGCTCGCTGCAGAAGGCAGCTTTGCGCGGCGTGATTTAACACTCTGCAGATTCCCTGCAGGATAAGGGGATGAGCAGTAAAAAGGGACAATATCTCATGGCCATATATAAAAAAAGGTGATGCCATTTACTGATTTAGACAGGCGGTGTCATTCCATTTGCTGCCTGGCGAGGAAAGTAATTCATCAGAACCCCGCTGTAAAGGGAGGGGAATAGCTACTGAATTACCGTTCGATTCTTAGTGGTTTTGATGGTAATTTGTCAGGGAAATATCACCATAAAGTATAATTTTTCTGAACGTGAGCCGCTGCGGAATGAAATGGCTGTTTGGGCTGAGTGTGTGCGCTCACCTTGTACCGCGGGGAAATTGGTCCCTTCTCGGTTGTTTATGGCTCTTTGCTATCAGCTGAGCCATTGCCAGATCTGCAACATAAGAAAGTCTATTTTAGGAAAGGAAGAGGAATCCCTGCTGCGGTTGGGAGACTGTGAAAATGTCTCCCAGCGCTGGGCTGAGGTGTTCCTCATACACCAGGGCGAGGTCTGCTGCCTGTCTGCAGAAGGAAAGTGATGTCACGCTGACTGATGCTCTAGGCTGATCCACTGGAATTATTTCATTTCGGACTCCTCTTTAATGCCAACCACCGTCATTCAGAAAAGCCTTTCAGGCTTGGGAAAATGTCTCCCAGCGCTGGGCTGAGGTGTTCCTCATACACCAGGGCGAGGTCTGCTGCCTGTCTGCAGAAGGAAAGTGATGTCACGCTGACTGATGCTCTAGGCTGATCCACTGGAATTATTTCATTTCGGACTCCTCTTTAATGCCAACCACCGTCATTCAGAAAGCACAGACTGAATCTGAAACAGCTGTTCAGGAAGCTCGGTGGCAGAAATCTCCCACACTCCAGCTGTGTGAGGGGCTCAGAAACGCAGATGCAAGAGGTCCTTCTGTTTTCCAGGGTGACCCTGGGCTGCGCGGGCTGGTGGCTCCTAACATGTGGCCTCGGGGTGGAGAGACTTGCAGAGCTGTGCTGCTGCCATGAGTGTCGTGTCACTGCGGTGCTGGCTTGATAAACGGGATGTCTCCGAACCAGGGATGTTTCTCAGCAGGCTTCGTGTGGCAGAAGGAACTCGTGGGGTCGGGGCTAGTGCCGGGAACATGGCGCTAGAGAAATGCCTCTACAAGGTACAGAGCCCTGGGGCGAGGACTGGGCTCTTGGCTTCCAGATCCCCCAAGGAGATTAATTGGCGTAATTAAGGGTAAATGTTTTGGTTAGATACAATGTATATGGGGATTTTGTCTGCCTTATTTTAATCCTTTGTTTCAAGTTTTGCTGTTCAGCAAACCGTTAATCAAGCTGATGATGTAAAATAAACTAAGGTGGAATTCTGATGTATCACTCAGACACACAGATGCTGGTTTTGTGCTGGGCACTGAGGTGTGAATGGTTAAATCACTCACGGGTATCTTCTCATAGAAGGTCCAACTGTAAAGTATTGCAAAA
Source organism: Buceros rhinoceros silvestris (assembly GCF_000710305.1). NCBI lineage: Eukaryota > Metazoa > Chordata > Aves > Bucerotiformes > Bucerotidae > Buceros > Buceros rhinoceros. Next base: position 587 of record NW_010432231.1, on the reverse strand, counting down.
GCAAAAAAAAAAAAAAGTTGCCATATCCATGTGACATCTTTCATCTTAAAATCTAAATTCCTGACTTCCTGGCGCTTCCAAAATTCAGATGTCTGCTCTCTTTTTTGCTGTTGAGTTAATGATGTTCAAACACGCAGGAGTTCTGCCATCCTTTGGGTCCTGTTAATTAATTCCTTTATTCGTTGGACAGCGATTTAGAAGTGGTGTTGCTGGGATAGCGGCGGAAGAAAAGGCACTTGCACAAAGCTGTGTGGCGGAAACGAAGCTTTGCAAGAGGTGCTCAGGGCCAGCGAGTTGTGAGAACTGACATGTGTGTAAAATACCGTCATTGTAATGGGGGGCTGCGTCCTCCTCTCCTGGCTCGGCACGTGCCCAGCACTGCTCTGCTGGGAGGAGAAGGGCAGGGTCTTCATACCCCAAACTTCTGTGTTCTAATGCCTTCTTCAAAGTGGTTCTTCTGTAGGAACACGTTAGACTCCTCTGGGTTTGTTTCTGGATCGACATCTGCTTCTTTTTCTGCCAAAGTGAGGGTGAGCCCCGACCCTGGGGGGTCCTGCCGCAGTCTTTGTGGCAGCAGCGTCTATCCA
>NW_010432230.1:55287-56099 GCF_000710305.1 Buceros rhinoceros silvestris | reverse complement strand
CAATATATTATATAATATGATACAGAATGTATAATACAATGTATTATAAACTGTTATATTATTATTATTAAGTTATTGCTGAGCAGTGCTTACGCAGTGTGGGGCATTCTCTGTTTCTTACCCCATCCCACCAGGGAGTAGGCTGCGAGTGCATAGGGAGTTGGAGGGGACGTAACGGGGACAGCTGACCTCAACTGATCAAAAGGATATTCCATACCGTGTGATGTCACGCTCAGCAATAAAAGCTGATGGAAGAAGGTGTTATGGTGTTTGACTTCCCAAGTAACTCCTGTGTGTGATGGAGCCCTGCTGTCCTGGAGATGGCTGAACACCTGCCTGCCCGTGGGAAGTAGTGAATTAATTCCTTGTTCTGCTTTGGTAGAATGCACAGCTTTGGCTTTATCTGTTAGACAGTCTTTAGCTCAACCCATGAATTTTCTCACTTTTACCCTTCAGATTCTCTCCCTCATCTTGCTGTGGGGGAGTCAGTGAGTGGCTGGGTGGTGGTGGCCAGGGTTAAACAATGAAAAAGGCTTAACATGCATTCAGATCATCTGTCATTTATCTCTCTTTTGATTAGGGAAAATGGCTGGGTGAGACACTTGAGGAGGTATAAACATGATTCATTAGTGAATGTAAGGAACAGAAATTAAAGAGGAAGGAGGAGAATGGATAATAATGGCTTACAAGTGAACAGCACAATCCTGTTACCTACACATGTAGATAATGCAAAATACAGATGTTCACACTGGCCTGCTTATATATACACACCACCCCCCCCCCCCCCAAAATTAACAACCCCCCCCCCCACC
>NW_010432230.1:38973-55202 GCF_000710305.1 Buceros rhinoceros silvestris | reverse complement strand
ATATCACCCCCCCCCCCCCCCCCTCAAAATTCAACAACCCTCTCTCCCACCTCCAAATTCTTTGGTCTAAAAGGCCTGGAATTGTTCTAGAACATTTTTAAGAGTAACATGAAAGTCCATATCAGATATGTGGTTTATGACTGCATATCTTCAGTAACTGAATAATTCTAAATCTTAAATTTTACCTGGATGAACAGAAAAGAAAATTAGTTCTGTTATTCTTATTTGTATATTATGACCATCTAAGGAGAGAAAAAAAAGCAGAAAATTTGATTTCTGAAATGTATTATTCTCTGAGAGCTCTAGGTCTTCAAAGTTAAGGCCCACAGAGGAGTACTTCAAGTTCTCTTGACTGAGAAAATCCTGCAATGATTGTCCATAAGGCTGGTTTGAATGTTGATATGAATAAACTTTTGAAAAAGCTTGACAGTAGGAGATTAATACATTAGAAAAACTGCGGCATTCAGAGCCTCAGGTAAACTATTGAATGAAAACTATTTCTGAATTATTTTTATATTTGGTCTGTCAAAGGTCAGTAGAATTATAACGCAGACAAAGGGATATACATAGATTAACCTGTCACCCTTTTCCTGCCCATTGGAAGCAGTAGCTGCAAACGTTAGAAAGAGGAGTAAATTATCTTTTACTGGCCTTCTGAGAGTCACTTTGATGGCAGCCATGTCCTCACAACTGCAGAAAGCCAATTCTGTCTCTATCAGATTCCCTCTGCAGTATTTAGGACTAGTGGGGTAAAAGTAATGAGTAATAGCTGAGGTCTTCTTGGCTTGCCAAATAAACATCACCAGCACCTCGGCACCTTTTAGTTAACCTAAAGCTATGTTAGCCAGGCTGAAATGACCTGAAAGAAGCTTGTACCACAATAAAGGATCTAAAGCAGCATTTACTCTTTTCATTACTCACTGAGCCAAATTTGAAAAATTTCTTCCCCTTGAATCTCCTGGTGCTCTGAAGGATACTGGTCACAAAATTATTTATATTTATTTTCATATTATTGAAACAGGCTTTTTACCACCTGACATTCTTTTCATTTTCTTAAAATTTTATTTTCTTTCATTGCCAAGAAATCGTGCAATATTTAGCTTCATATTTCCACAAAACTTACCTTCCCCTCATACATGATCTTAAATCACCTTCTTGAAAAATCATACAAAAGTTGTTTTGGTGATACTAAGCTCCCAGAGAGAAATTTCTCCCACAGACTGAGAATTATTTCTGCCTCGCTGTGCTCAGTAGCTCCTGATTCTGTTGGCCAGATTAAATCCAAAGCCTGAAGTCCTATTTATACACAGAAGTTTACAAACTTTGTGGCTCTGCTCAGTTCTGATTGGGAGGGCCTAAAATATCCACCATTTCAGCAGCATTTTGATTCCAAACTTCTTAAAAAATTCTTATTGTCTTTCTTTCTTTCTTTCTTTCTTTCTTTCTTTCTTTCTTTCTTTCTTTCTTTCTTTCTTTCTTTCTTTCTTTCTTTCTTTCTTTCTTTCTTTTTGTCTTTCTTTCTTTCTTTCTTTCTTTCTTTCTTTCTTTCTTTCTTTCTTTCTTTCTTTCTTTCTTTCTTTCTTTCTTTCCTTCTTTCCTTCTTTCCTTCTTTCCTTCTTTCCTTTTATCCTATAGTTCAATTAGGTGATTATCCTACTTTCCTTTTACCCTTCAGCATCTTTAGAAACTTCTTGTCTTGTTAGAAAATAAAGTTCTAAGAGATCACAGAGGGTTCCCTCACTGACACTGAATGTTATTTATTCCCTTTGAAATCCGTTTTTTAATTCTTTTGTGCTGTAGGCAAGTCCTTTATTTCCACCATAGTCCTTTGCATGAGAACAGATCAGCAGTTTCCTTTAAAGTGAAAAAACTTTGTACAGTGATCAGCAAAAGATGTGTGCTCTTCTTTCTCAAGCACAAACTCTGGTTCTTCAACAACTTTGTTTCCAGTTAACTCCACAGAGGCAGAGACGCTGGCAGCAGCTTTGCTGGGGAATGGAGAAATAGCTGTTTGCTTTTAAAAGCTCTTAATGCTTAAATTTAAAACATGCACTTTTATCCTGTAGTATTTAATCTTCTGGCAAGATACTTTTTTTTTTTTTTCTGGATATTTTAGCCTTGTTTTTCAGTAACTCTAAGACTTTTTTATTCCACTCTGAAATCTGAGAACAGGCTTAATTGGCCCTCGGAGAATACCCCATGTGCAGCATAAAGCTGACCTGAGGGTTACAATACTTCTGCTCCCTACAACTAGCCCACGGCTATCACCAAAGAGCACAGCACAGTAGCGCTCACTTTACAGAAGCTTTCAGGCCATTCAGGGAAGCATAAGATAAAACTTGAAATAAATCAAGGGCTGACCTGCATGGAAAGGGTGAACATAACTTAGCACTGTATTTTCCTCTGTTATCTTTATGCAGGGAGCGACACTGGTGAGAACCTGACCTAAATCTCTAAGCTAGCATGCCAAACTAGCCAATTAGTCAAGTCTTGTCTAGAACCTGTACTTGGTGTTTGTGTGCTATATACAGCACAGCAGAATGTTTTCATTAGACTATCCAATTTTTGTTGGGTGGCTGCTGCAGTTCCTCTGACCGGCAAACCTTTCCCTCTGAATGAGCTAACAAGCTTTACGCATCCAAAAATCATTCTTCCAAATATTTTTCACTTTCTGAACTTACCTCTAAGAGTCAGCGCTGCCGTTCTCTCCCGTTGCTGTGTTTGCCAGCTTGTATTGCAGCCAGTTAATGTGAGCCTCCTATCTCAGTTTTCAAGGGATTCCATGTTAAACACATTTGAGTACAACATTAAATATTTCATGACTGAAACAATCTTTTCTGCATCCTTTAGTACTTGTTATTGCTATTTACATAGAATAATCAAGCTTTTAGCTTTTATTTTTCACCTTACAGAAATAACAATAAGTGGCAGGGGTGTATCCTATTTCCTATTTTAATTTCTGATTTTATCTAGATTTCCTTTGATCAGAAGTTATATTTATAGCATTTTCTGATTTACTTGTTTAGTTTTTTTGGTTGTGGGGTTTTTTTTAATATATAGGGGAATGTATTAAATTTCCTTTTGGTTTCATTTTGGCTCAGGATCAATATTTCAACTACATTCATATCTGATATATAGCATTTGGCTGGCAGAGTGTAAGAAGCAATATATTATTTTCCTCTAAAGAAGAATGGGAATTTGATCTGGAGATTACCAACGAAGCAGTTGTGAGGATTTATTTCAATTCCCCTAAGAACCTGTTAGTGTATAATTTGTTGTGTAGGATTTATTACCTTCCCAAGAGATTCATGCAATGTGTATGGACGTTTCTCTGATGTACCCAAGATGTGTGATTGCAGATGGGTTTTCTTGTTAATATGATACAGAATTGCCCCACTACTTCTTGGGACATTTTCAGTCTTGGCGTTACTTGTCTCCATTAGCTGTTCCAAAGTAAGATCAATATGCTGTATCCCTTTGCTTTGATTACACTGCCATATACAGATTTATCTTTATTAAAAATGCAGCCAAAGTCATCAGTAGTACCACTTGCAGTCACAAATCTCTAAACTTCTCCTCTTTAGAAGATAAAGTCCCAATAACATATTCTCTGGTCATACTGTATTTTCAAAAAACTTCTTATTCCCATATTCTTAGCCACCATATAGTTCAGTTACCATTCCATGTGGACATTAAAATCTTCCTATGTGTGTGGCATAATAAGTACTGCAGTTTTATAGAGTAATTATTTAAAAGGAACTTTGAATTTCTCAATCAACCTATTTCTGATACCAATCCTTAGTGTAACTGGAGCTGTGCATATGTTCAAGACATTCATGACCACAAACACTATCTATAGAAATCAGTATAAAAACTCCCTGTAACTTCAGTGATTATCAAATCAAGGACATACTTTAAAAAATGATGCTGAAGAAGTTTATTCTATGTGGTGCTATGTCATTAAACCTAAAGCCTTCATTAGGCCACTTATTCCCTCTTCTGTAAAGACAGCATATAAAATACGAGGGACTTTTCCTGAGTAAGAAACAGAGCTTGGTGTTGGCAAAGTTGTTGAAGGTGCACTCAATCCCATTGTCCATGTCACTGACAAAGATACAGCCTGCAATTCGAAGTAGGAGTATTACCAGCAACAGCCTGGTTAGTCATAGGTTTGTCTTTGCAAGTTGTGAGAACTTCCCACGACAGAAATTTCACATCTCTCTAGGAAGCCTGTTTCAGTACTTCTGTATCATGATAATGATTCCTTTCTCCTAATTTTCAAACTAAACCTCTCAAAACATATTTTGTGGACAATTTTAGAATTGTTATAGCATTGAAATTCAAACCTAAATATATTATTCTTTCGAAATGATAAAAAACACTTTAAAAGCCCAAGTCAGGACCATACTGCAGAAAGCATGACCAAAGATGTTCAAGGATGCCTGACCGCCTTTGACAATGTACCCTTCTCCACCCACCTTTCTGTTGACGGTGCACACGCTCTAATCTGTGGAGAATGTTCTGCCTTGAAATTATTCCTAGTCAGATGGTTTCTTACTTTTTCTTTTCCTTTTTTCCAAAAGCAAAATTTCATTTTTCCTTCTTCAGTTTGTTTCCCACAAGTGTTTTAATGATGAACAATGGTTTCATATGAGTGACAGAGTTGATTGAAACGGCATCTCTAAGATATATAAGAAATCTCAGGTGTCAAGATAATTAACCTATCTGCGGCCTCAACTGGAACATTTTTCAGAGATGATCAAGAACTAGCTGAGTTTGTCTCTGACTAGTAATGCTGGAATGAGCTAATCCCATGACAGAGAATAGTCTTAGGAAGGGAATTTGGTCATCACAAAAAAGACAACCCAAGATGCCATCAAGAGGTGAAGACATAGCATGCCATGGCTGGAGCTAATCTTGGGTTTTTTTGAACCTAATAGAGAGCTAATATAGAAAGCTGTCTGAAGGAAAGCACACCTATGACAGTTGCAAGGACTCTTTATAGAAGGATACTTACATTTCTAAAATATATCGGGGCAAAAGGAAAGGCTGCTTAATATTTCCACAAAAGTATTTTCCTGTGTAATTGCAATGGCAACTGTTAGTAAAATAAAGCTGTTCATCCCTGTCATCATAGCCCAGATTAAATGGCCCTAAAATCACTGAAACAGCATTTCTGTGATTAGGTTGATGGGTATTTACAGTCCTTAATGAAACATTATATAGTCATTTGTGCCAAGCATGAGCATATTGTGTACTGAAATTGTCACATAGCCAAGTTAAAATTATCCTGAATACAGATAGCATCTCAGCAGCACGCCGTGCTGTGCAAACCCCCCTGAAACAGAAAAATAACAAAAAAAAAAGATGCAAAAAGGAAACAATTTATATTTTTTCATTTTCTTTTTTCCATCTATAAAACTGTATGAAATATTTTTAAAGCATATTTGATAGCAACCTTCCTATTTTGGTTATTAGTATGTTACCTTTCTTGTAAAATGTTCCACTGACAAGAAGAAAAATCTTCATCTGTTTTAAATCAACACATCACTATTTACTTCAGTTCCTCTTTATGCCAGGTGAGGATCAGACCACTGGAAATAGTTGCTATTAAATGTGAAGCCTTGAACGGCAGCTGCAGGACAGTTTTGGGCCAGTTTTGAAAGAGACTCTGATGGCCACAATTGTGTAGTTCTCAGTATGGCGCCAGAACCAAAGTCTTCATGCCCAATTTAATACAGGTTGGAGTCAGTGGCCTTTTAAACGGTATTCATGTATAAACTCCATACCTTCTCTTTCAAAAGCTACAGACCCCCGTAGGGAAAAGGTGTAGGTCACTAGACTGTGCTTGGGTATAGTTATATAGTCAGTAAAGAGGCATTATTTAATTCTTGCAATTTTCTTCAATATAGAGAACAAAATAAGTGTTGGAAATCCAAAATGATTGTCAGAATACTGTAACAGCTCATCTTCACTATGGTAAACTGCTGTTTTCAGAGGTAGCAGCACTGACTAATCATGTGAGTTCATCACTGGGACTCTTGGTTTTCTGGTTTCATTTTTTATTTTCTAGTTGCTGTGTGATTATTACAAACTTTATAATTTGTTTGGGGCGTGACTAAGACCACTTTTTCTCCGCCATCTGGGATGCTTCTACTATTTTTTTGCTGAATGCATAATTACAACTTTTTCCTCACAGTGACTGAATTGAGGTCTGTGGATACCAAAACGCTCGGCTTTGGGGAGGATGGAGAGCTGGCTGTTGCATTTTTAATTTTATTTTTAATAAACAGCAGAATGTGGAGATTGTTAATTTTCTTTCCCCATGGCCTTGGTTTTCTAGTTTCTCTTCAGCTGCAGTGCAGTAACTCTCTTTTCTTTAGTTCTGTTCTGATCCCGCCATTGGTTGTTTGAGTTCAAAATTAGGATTCAGATTCAAGTGAAGATACCCAAATAAAAGTGACAAACTTTGAACTAGATGTCTAAGCTATTATAGGTAAAGGTGTCACTGCTGTCAATATGCCAGGTCACCCTAGAGGAAGTACCTATGTTTGATTTATTCTGGTGAATCCCTCCCCAGCTATCTGCATTACTCACTGGCTGAAGCATGATATACTTTTTCATGTGTCCAAACTAAGGAGCTTGGACTTGGCCACTTGACTCTTGACCTTAACTCTTGAGCTCAGGCTGTAAGGACTTATATATTTGGTGCAAGAAGGTCCTAATTCTGTGTTTGATAATAGCTAAGAAGTAATCATTCTGCCTACGATTGCACAGAAGACAGCCAGCTAACAGCAGATTTCTCTCCTTTTGATCTGTACAAATTGCCCACCACAGTGAGGCCATTACTATTTCGGCTTCCAAGTCCTAACTCAAATCCTAGCACTTTGTGGTTCTTTATATGGATGAATGCTGGCTGTAAAACTATTATATAAAAGGTGTATATTTTTTTTTTTTTGGTTGTTTCCCCAGTGCTTGATATCCCTGAAATAAAATTCTTTTCCTTGAAACTTTTGATGTATTACCGCTGATAAACATTTGTTTAAAAAGGTTCTTGTCGTGTCTCCAGCTGGTTAGACTTTCCAGGTGGTCTAAGAATTAGAGCCATCATAGTGTTTCAACTGAGCATAGAAATGCCCAGGAAAAATCTTTTGAAATCTTTCGGACAGTTCCAACTAAAACCAGCATGTATGTAGCTATATAAATGAAATGCCATAATTAGTTGCTTCAGAAAACACTATCAGCAAATTTTTAAATCTATATAAACTAATTGAAAATATCTAACTGTAAAATCCTGAAATAAGTGCTTAGCTACTGCAAATCAATTTTGTTGTATTGAGTTTAGTGGTCTGCTCTTTCCAGATGCTGAGATCTAGCCGGGAGGTAGGACCAAAGCAGTGATCTGAGGTTATATCTTGTTTATACTCAGAGCAGTTTACAGCTCAAACAGCTTGCATATGAGTTGCAGAGTTTGCAATAAGCTAATTCCCAAATTGACTACAGGTTAACAAAGCCAACATTGCTTCAAGAAAAGCACAATAGTCAGCACTGTGCTCCCTGAAGTTATTTTACAAGTATCTAAAAAAATCCCCACAACATCAGCCATTGTGTTGTGACCTGCCTATCTGAGAGTTCATAAAGGATCCTAAATAAAACTTTGCCAGACCTTTAGTTTTGTTAGCCTATCAGTGCAAATTAAACCCGCTGCTCCTCTAGACTGAGTGCTTCAGTGTAGCACTTTAAGACTTGAACTACTTGTTTAATGGGCTGTGACATCTTTCCCATTCTCTCTTCACAGAAAAAAAAAAAATGCTTGGTGTTAAAAGCAAAAAAAAAAAAAAGCTTATTCTAGTTAAATTTCTGGCTATGTTGAAAATTAGGAAGTTGTCAGTACAATAACTTGTCCTTAAGAACATGCAAAGACGAAACACCCTGATATTTCAACAGAAGATGTGCCACAGGAATAAAGATGAAACGAAACCTTGGCATCACTGTGTGTCTTGAGGGTTTAACAGAAAGCAAACAGAATTTCTGGGAACTGAAATGTAACTTCCATACAGGTCAGGACAACATACCTCCTGCTGATTGTGGAGAAAGGCTGCAGGAGAGGGAAAAGTAAAGATAGAGAGGAAGGTTCAGGAGGAGCCATCAAAACTACCCCTCAAACCCACGGTGGGTAGGATGTACAAAATAAAGTAAGATAACTGAAAGAAATACATGGTTAAACGGGTCCAAGCAGTTCTTTCACCATTGGTCAATGTGCCAGTGAAGATTCAGAAGTTGTCTCAGTTATTGGCCTTAATATAAATATTATACCTGTGCAGAGCACACGTATAATATGCAAAATGCCCAGATTAAATTAATGAGTAGTTTATTACAGTTTTCCATTTTATGCACTCTCAACACATTTCCTTGTTGTTGAATTTTTTTTTCTCTTCTCCTCTGATACAGCCTCAGCTCCGTTTATGAACTCAGCCTGGTCCCACAATAGCGTATGTATCTCTTTGCCCTACTCCACTTTTCTCAGCATGTCTTTTCTGCTGCTTGATTGACACTCTGGCTGTATTCCCATGCCCCCAGTCTGCCCTTTCCTGGCATGCTGTCTCAACTGTGGGCAATTTCTCTGGGTTGTAGCTATTGGCTTGCTCGTAGACACTCAGTGATTGGTTGCTTTGGTAGGTTGTCTGCACATATAGTGAGAGATAAAGCTGTTAGTTGAGCCAAACAGTTGCTTATCAGGTTCTGGTAGGATGAACAAATGAGTTTAAAGATTGCTTTTGGTTCTACCAGTAAAAAGATGCAGTAGGGAATTGTCTTTTCATCTCTTTAGGTATCACATGGGCAGAGCAGGTTCAAACCAGTTAATCCTGTGTAAGTCTTTGTAGTATATTCTAGTAAACTTGTAGCCTGTGTGGCTAAATTCTTTGTTAGCTCTACATATATTATTTGTACTTTGTTCTTTGATCAAATCTTTGTCATCCTCTATTCGCATGTCCCCATTTCTTTGAAAAGGACTAAGAAAAGTAGCTCTTTAAAACTCAACATTCATGTCTTTTTGGCATAAAAATAGGTTCTTTCTGTTATTGAGTAAGGCCTGAAATTGTTCCACTATTTTCTGGATCCTAGAGAATATAAAAAAAATAGAGATACTACCGTAGAAGCTGAGTCAGTGATTGATTCTGATCAGGTAGCAAGAATGTACTGGGCATTTTTTTTTTTCAATAGATCTTGTTAAAACTTTATTTAAGATGAGATTTTTGGGGGGGAGAGGATGGATATTACAATGAAGGAGATGAGAATTCCATGTAGACCTGGGAATCAAATTCCAGGTGTGATTTACTCAGACCGAAGGCCTTCACTTTTCCTTGGGACCTCAAGGGTTCAGTGGACTAGAAGGTTGCTCTCCAAGACAAGGACCCCATGTGACTTGGAGCACATCCTACAATACTGCAGAGACATTGGCTCACTGTCAAGCTGCATTGGAGACATTCATTACATAATAATGGATGATTGAGTGTCTACAGGTCCTGGCTTGGTGACAGCATATGGAAGAGCAATGATTCATTCTGCTGGAAGTCGCCATGGGGATATTGTAATAGAGCCACAATTGTTGCAATTAATGTGTGGTCTCATTTAACAATCTGCATTTCAAGACATGCATATTCACATGTACAGTTATAATATCTGTCTTGGAGCTTCATGGAAACGTCTTTTGCCCTCTTGCCTGGTAACCATTTGCAATCCAGTGCAAAAGCAACATACTACTGACATGTTCTGCGCTCTGGTTTTAGGCAAGGATATCTTCTGGCCAGTAGTAAAGTCAGAGCAGGGCCAGCAGTCAGCATGGGTGTCTTTCTGCAGTCACTGGGAGAAGCTGGAGAAGGTTAGCATTGACACACAGGGATGGGAACAATGCTCTTCCTGGAAAGATATTTCAGACCTTATAAAATGTTTATTGTGACACTTGCAGAGCTGAGACAAATCATTTGGAGAAAGTAACTACACTTTAAATAAAAATGTACCCTAGTGTCATGATACATATATTTCCTAATTGAGCCAAATCCTCTATAGATCCAACATATTTGCATATTGTATATAAACAGGCTTTGAACCAAAAGTGAGATGGACAGAATAAATTAACAAGCTTTCCCTTATTTTAAAACTTCAGATCACGTTTGTGTGTTTATCTACTAAGTTCAGAAACATGAAATGGTGACAAGTATCCCATGTTATTTAGAACTTATTTACTGGGTAAGTGTTAGATGCTCTTTCTCTCTCTCTTTTTTTAGCTTGTCATTCAGCAGAATCTCTAGTTTTGAAGCAGATAAGGACCTCAAGCACTCTATGAATGTTAGCTACATAAACCTGAATAAAAAGAAACAGTCCTTAGAGGTGAATACATAACATTGCACATGGCAAAATGGATGCATACAGTAACTTGCTATAAGGCACTTATCACTCATTTGGTAATATAGTCCAAGAATGTTCATTCTTTATTTGAACTGAAAGAACACTGCCAATTTTTTGTGTGGCTGTACTGCCAATGTCTTATGTAATGATGTGGTTTTGTTTTGTGTTAAGGACTTCTCTATCACTTGCCTTTCCCATTACCCACATACTGTCTGCCAAAAGCAGAGGCAGAGCCAATGCTAAGACTGAAGACCGTATTTATTTCCCAATTTGGAGGTTTTTGGTTGTGGTTGATTTTTTTTTTCTAAACACACTATATTATTTATAGTATGGCAGCTAGAGTTGCAGACTGAAAAAGAATGGAAATGAGAAGAAAAAGTGTTAAATTCCTTTCTCCACCCTGGGAGAGTATAACAATTTAAAGTACTCTCATAGCATCACGATTTTCCCCCAAGTACTTTCTGGCATCTGGCTCTACTCCCTCATACAAAGCAGCTTCACAGAGTAATTTGTCTCATTAGAACTTTTGTTCCTGAAATACGAAAAGAAAATAAATGTTTTACATATCTGACCAAATGTATTGCTGCATATAAATACATCAATATACAGACATAAAATTATTCGATAAAGTCTATTAAAAATATTGATTTCAAAATTTAATTCAAAGTAATAAATTTGATCTCTTGTTTTCAGTAGCACCTCATTTTAAACTCCTTATTTATAACTGTCTCGCAGGAATCTGAAAAAACAGGAACAGGATCTCTTGAAAAATGTGGTGCTTTTTGGATTGAAGTCTGAGGGACATGTTATACACTGTATATTACTGTCTTTTTCACTTCCTGAAATAAAGCCCACCAGTGAAAGATGTTCTTAAATGTGGACTGAAACAGTTGAAGCTGGTTTAGGTAGAAATTGCACCTGAAGAAGAAGCAACAAAAATGTCAAGTTTTTCTGTATCTTTTCTTTTGTAAAGCAATAGCAGACAACTGCTGGAAATACTAAATACATTACTATACTAGGGACACATGCAATCCTACATGGTCTCAAGCTGTACTGGGTCTGCATCATCTGCCATAATCTTCTGGTATGTGAAAGGTAGGTGGTGCTCAGTGTGACTCTGTGATCTGTGACAGATGCCAGACAATGGTAGCCACCAGTTTTCTCTGTGTTCTTTGACAGGACACCTTGATGGGCTGCTGAGAAGGGATATGCTGAGGCTTTTTATACTTGTGTAGGCTGGGGTTTTTTATATGCGGTCTACTACATTTTAGAAGTTTCCGCTTGATATTAAACCCTTTAATTCGAGTTGTAGTTATTCTTTGAATAACAGCATTTTGAAACATTTAAAGAAAGTCTGTCTGTTTATGCATGCTTTTTGAAAAGCAACTAAATGCAGTAACGTCCTTACACTCTTCAAGTGCCACCTAAAAAAAAAAACTATTAAAAAAATGAAAGCATGAAAAATAGGGAAGAAGGCAAAATAAATGTTCCAAGTATCCACATGTAATATTCAAACAGCAAAGATTTTAAATATTTCTGACAAATTTTGTTAGAAAAAAAATAGTTCTAAATTGTGTTATCTATTATTTGTTGTAATTCTTGAAATTGCTTTACATCACAAAGAGCATTAAAGACCCTTAGAAGTGTTTGATATGATCAGACCAGAGTTATGTAAAGGTCTCAGTGGACGGCTAGCCTATCTAGATAGAATTATATTTTGCAGTCCCAGAAGAACAAAAGTTCGTCAAGTATGTAAAAAACAAGGGATGAAGGACTGTTCTTCAGTTAGGGCAAGTGTAAGCTAAAAACGGCTAAACGTAGGCATGTGGGAAATGTGTCAGCCCTGACAGCTCAAAAATAGAAATAATTATGTAAATCTTGGCTCCAAACCAGAAAGCGCATGAGTTAGAAAGGTTGTTAAGTATGGTCACATACTTCAGTAAGTTAATTCAATCTCCTGTCAGAGATTAGAGATCCCTTATGAAGGTGCTAAAAAGATAGATTGCTGAGTGGCAATTTGGGTCAGATCACCCTAGCTTGTTCAGTACTGGGGAAGTGCTGGGTAGAACTCTGTTCCAAATCTCTAAGCACCCAGGCAGGCAATTACAACCTCTGAGGAGCATCAAGAGCAGTGAGGCATGGTTACTTCCCTACTCACCTACTCACAGTGAGCAAAATGCTCACCTTTAAAACAGCTCAGGTTGCACATGAAAAGGGACTGAGTAAATTGGAAAAGGGAAATGGAAGGGCTGGGATAGGGATGTCCATTTTTTCCTGTAATGGCATAAATGTATTTCGTGGTTTATGAACAAAGCCTTACGGTGGGACTTCCAGTGGTTCCCACTGCAGAAAATCAGAAAATTAAATCTGAGACCAGTAGGAAAGAAAAAAAAATACAGTATTTTCTGCTTTATATGAATTGACCAATATTGCTGCTTCTGAGCAAATGCTGATCAAACCATTGGGATCCAATGTACATAGTCATGACCAAGTAATCTTTTCAAGGAAAGGGTGAATGAAGACAACATTTGTGTCATTTTATAGATATGGCATTCATAAACTGGATTCCACCTACCAGGTCTGAAATAAAACCTTAGCTGTGTTCTTCAGAAGGGACCTTTCAATGGAATCAACCCAGTTTCTGCATATCTAACGGAGCATTCTGTCCACTTCCAGGCTTCCCAGTACAAGGAATATATTGACATTCTGTAGTGAGTCCAGTGGAAGCCAAGATAGTCAGAGGGATAGAGAATAAGATGTACAAGGATAGGCTGAGAGAAATGAAGCTTGGAGCTTGGAGCAACCAGGAGAAGAGAAAGGTCAGAGGAACCTTGTTGCTACCTACAACTACCTGATCAGCGGATGTAGAAATGCTGAGACAGACTCTTGTCAGAGGTGCACAGAGCCTTAGGATGAGAGGCAAGGACACAAACTGGAACATGGGAAGCTGTGATTATGTCTAAGGACATTTTTATCTACCATGAGGGTGGTCAAATACGGGAGGAGGTTGCCCATAGAGGCTATAGAATATTTTTCCATGGAAGACTTGACTGGACATGAGCAACCTGCTTGGATTAGATCTGCTTTGAGAAGGGGGTTAGATTAAATGACATCTAGAGGTCCGTTCTGATCAAAATCATTTATGGCTTTGTGCTTCCATGGTATGTTGGAAATTTATTGTTTTTAGAGCTAAAATTGTAATGTGTGACCTGTAGATAATCAATATTGACACACCAAAAAAAGCACTTTGTAAATCTGATCTCCAGTTCTGTTGGCAATGCTGGCTACCATTAGGAGCTACAGGAAAGCTCCAGGAGGTAATTTGCTCCACAGGTGGCAACTGACACCCAAAAGTGGGCTTAAATACTCATCACAGTTACAATGAGTTGTGCAAAATAGATGACGATTCAAAAAAAAAAAAAAAAAAGGGGCAACAAACCAAACCAGAATAAATTAGAACTTAGGATTCAGAAATTGAAAGGGTAGAACATCAGCAATTTATACCTTACCTGCCTGGGCTATGGCTAGTGATGAACTAGAAGGGTATAGGCCCGAGCGCTGGCATGTGGTTGCCTACACTGCTGATTCACTCATGGCTGTTTGTGTCTGACCTGATTTGAATTTGAACCAGCCACTAGTCTCCTGTGCACTCGGCAGCATAGTCTGAGAATATGGGCTGCTGGTCATTCTCAACAGGCAGTTTGGCCATGGCCAGTCTGTTTTGGGGAGTATGAGAACTTATTTGCGTGGAGGTGAACTGTAATTGTACTGTCTGGTCTCAGTGTCAGAAGAGAATCCCTGTTTCGTCTATCAGCATACATACAACTGCTATTTTAAATACTTGTCCAGCTAGCAGGTTGCTAGGTACTCTGGGGAAAAGTACTGTCTTGCTGTGATGAAAAACTTGTCTTTACAAGTCTTTATCTATTTGGAAGGACAGATTTTAAGCCTTCTATTTTGTTGGATGGGAGACCAATTTGAGTATCGGTGGGGCACTCAAATTCTATCCTCTGTTGCCTCTGTTTGGGTCCTGTCTCCTGCTAAGGAGCTAGGAACCCTTCAAAATTAATCTCTCTCATGGGCAGGTCATTCCCAAAAAATGAAATAAGCTAGAGCTTGTTTCTCCCTCTTCCACATCTTCTGATCACTGTGAAAATCAGTTTTTATTTCTAAGAAAGACATGAGATTGAAAAATCCTTCACAGGAAAAAAATTTCTGTTTTAACTGTATGAAGAGTTGATCTTGTCTGGCCATGAGGTACCCACTAAGAAGTTCTCACTTCCCCTTCTCAGCAGGACAAGAGAGAAAAATAAGAAAAAAACCCTCCATATTGAGATAACGAGTTCACTCACCAATGGGCATAATGGGCAAAAAACCCTTGATTTGGGAAGATTAATTTAATTTTTTGCCAATAAAAAATATAGTAGGATAGTAAGAAACGAAAACAAAACTGAAAACATTTTCTTCCTACCCCTCCCTTTTCCCCAAGCCCAACTTCTGCCACCTCTTCTACCTCCCTCCTGAGCAGCTCAGAGGGGTGGGGAATGGGGGTTGCAGTCAGTTGGCAACTCATCGTCTCTACTGCTCCTTCCTCCTCATGCTCTTTCCTTGCTCCAGTGCGGGGTCTCTTCCATGGGATACAGTCCTTCTCTAACATGAGTCCTTTCTGCAGGCTGCGGCTATTTAAGAACTGCTTGAGCACGGTTCCTTTCCATGGTGTACAGGCCTTCAGGAACATACTGCTCCAGCATGGGTCCCCCAAGGGCCACAGCCTCTTTCAGGTCACATCCACTTGCTGCAATGTGGGGTCCTATATGGGCTACAATATGGATAGCTGCTCAACCATGCTCCTCCCTGGGCTGCAGAGGGACAACATGGTCCTCTCCATGGGCTGCAGGGGAGTCTCTGCTCTGGTGTCTGGAGCACTGCCTTCCCCTCCCTCTTCAGTGACCTTGGTGTCAACCTGTTCCTTCATATTTTTCTCACTCCTCTCTGCTGTGCAGCTTTTTTACCCTTTCTTAAATATGTTATCACAGAGGACTCACAAGTGCCTCTAATGGGCTTAGCTTTGGGCAGGATGGAGTCCATTTTGGAGTGAGCTGAAACTGGCTATGTCTGAAGCCAGGGCAGCTTCTGGCACTTTCTCAGAGAGGCCACCGCTGCAGCACCCCCATGCTACTAAAACCTTGCCACATAAACCCAATATAGTCTGTATCACCAAAGCAAACTCCAGTGTTCAGACTGCAGCAAAAAACATATTTAACAATGTTTACCACACTACGCTGTTTTTCAAGTACAAAAAACCCCCAAAAGCAGCCGCAAAAGAGATGGTGCTCAGATGCAACGGGACAAGTCTTGGAAGTGGAGCATTTAATCATGAGCTTGTCTCTCTGTTCTTCCAGACAAATAGCATTAGTTTTCACAGGTCTAATAAGTTGTCATTATAAAGCTAATAAGGGCGTATCACTCAGAGCTGCCTCAAGTAAGAAGCGATGAAGTAGCAAAATTTCCCTCTATGCTATTAAGGGAGGTGCTAGCAAATACCTGTTGTTTAATGTGCAAGAATAATGTAAAATAACCCAAAACTTCCTGAAAAGTATTATAAAAGTATTTCATAGCACCACCAGCTAAATGGTAAAGTGAGTAAGTTTAACAGAAATGGATATAAGATGGATAGAAATTTTTTAATTATTATTTTCAAATGTTTAACTAAACTAGAAAATTTAAAGATGGCTATACAATATCCCATAATAAAATGTAAAAAGACATCTCTTAATTCTATTATTTTATGATTCTAATAAATAAAGCTGTAAAAAAAT
>NW_010432230.1:38612-38886 GCF_000710305.1 Buceros rhinoceros silvestris | reverse complement strand
TGCAGTGCAAAAGAGATATTTTCACACTGACAAGTATGAAAAAAGTTTGAAATAATAAAAAATGAAACTCTTTTTAAATTTTTTTTTTTTTTGCTTACAAGCAAAAGCAATTCATGAACATTGCTCTATTAACATAAATATACATATAAATATATAAATATAAAGTCTTCTGGAATCTGGAGACAAAACACAGCAGAATCATACCACTCAAATGCTTCCCCTCCCCAAACCTGGAAATTCTTACACATACTCCTTCCCTTTTCTCATTTTTCTT
>NW_010432230.1:38023-38447 GCF_000710305.1 Buceros rhinoceros silvestris | reverse complement strand
TTTTTTTTTTTTAATACCCTCTTTGCTCTTATTTTGTTTGCCTCTCACAGGTTACATCTATCAGGTTTTTAAGTACCAGCCCTAGATAAACTAAATTGGCCCTCCTGTTGATATAGATTAAAGGTAGAGCAGTATGAATTGCTTTGCCATAATCCTACTATATGCAGAACCAGGAGCTCAGAGCAGAGCAGTTTGTTTCCAGACTTGATTCGAAAACATAACCTGAAAATTGTTCCTGCATTGCTAAATGTCCTAGGACTCTTCATTGGGGAAAAAAATGAGAAAATAACAGTAGTGTTCATTAAAATGCTAATTTGTTTTTAATCACTAGTACTATTTAAGTATCTACTAATTTATTAATTTATCACCAGTATGGTAGTGCTACATTGGAAAGCAATGCAACTGAAATGTATCTGATTTTTTC
>NW_010432230.1:32878-37897 GCF_000710305.1 Buceros rhinoceros silvestris | reverse complement strand
CTGCTGACAAAGGAGCGCCCAGGAACAGTGAACAAGGCTATTTTGGGATCAATCAAGATGGAGAAGAGGCAAAATGATGCCATGATGTTGCTTATTCAAGTCTGATTTATTCCTTAATTTTTGTTCATCTTCATTTTTCAGTTTACTGGTTTCTCGTCCGCTGGCATTGTTTTACAGGCGGAGCTTTAGAGGTAGTGCTTCACGAGAAGGTTTTGAAAGACAACGTGGACCACAGATTAAGTCAAGGAATTTGGAAAGCTGGAGTTGTGTGGAAAGACAGCATAGACAATGAAATAAAGGATGTGAAGCACACTGAAGGTCAGGTAAGTGGGAGGAAGAAATCCAAGTACCTTAAAACAAGCAGAGATGAAACCAGCAAGGGCCTGAAAAACCAAACCAAACCAAAAAAGCCAGGAATACAAATCTAAATTGGAAAAAGGGAAATAGTTATTAGTGTTTTTGAAGAAAATTTGCTCATGAAAAGCAACTAAGCAGCTGGGTGCTAAATTAGAACATGTGGAGTGTTATCTATCCCTTCATGAAAATCAATAGGAAGAGATCAGAGAATTCCTCTTCAGTTCCTCTTTTTGCCCGGAGCAGTTTTGCCATTTCCCACTCACTGCCTGTTTTTCCTAATGGAAATCCAGGCAGCCTCTGTGTCTGTGCTGGGAGAAGAAGATGTATCCCTTATACTGTTCGTGCTATTCCGTATTTATTTAGTCACCAGTCCTTTCCATTATATTTGTCCCAGGTTCAAGCTGTCTGTCCAGAGGGTTAAAAAGCCAGAGCTATGAAAAAAGAGATTCCTGTCTAACTTTGTTCTGTAGGAGACTGCTATTGTATGTGATAGGTCTCCTCTGAGGGAAAGCCTTAGTGGCCCAATCTGCCTTCTCTCATTTTTCTGTCAGTAACTTTAATTCGTAAGAATTCAGCTGTTTGTAAATATACTTATTCAAGCTGATTTTAATACTGTTATCTTTAGCATAATGAGAGAAGAAAAAGGGTTTGGTGAATTGTGTGCCATGGGGGACCCGCTTGGTTTCCAGCAAAGAATGAGTGAATGTTAACATCGAGTCTCATGTAGTCCTAGAGCAGAGTGCTTACATGTAGCTTGAGGCCTGGCACCTGGTCTGGCGACTCAACAAGCTTGCTCCCTGGCAAAATTGTTTGTATTTTTCTGATTTGTATTCTATTCTTCTTCCTCTGAATGTAAAAAGCCCCCAGAAAACTTTGCTTCATCTGAGATAATGTCTACTAGAATTCCAGAATGAGCTGCACCGGAGTGTACAGCAGTTTCAAAATCTAAATAACAGTTGTATTGGAGGACTTGCCTTAAATCCTTTTTCAACTCTACTACATTTCTGAATTCCATAATACTTAGGAATGTGTTTCACAAGTTAATTATGTAAATAATAGCATCTTAAGAACAGTTCATTTGTCTTTCATTGTCACACCTTTGTTGTCTTTTTCTAAAGTAAAGTTTGAGCATTTTCTGCCCATCCTTACACAGAAATCTCTCCATGGCACTTACCATTTTCCTCTTTCAAGTCTGGGTAGTTTTAATGCTCATGGGCTGTTTTCATAAGATGACTGCAGCTGAACAGAGAATTCCAAGTGAGAGTTCATCACCCTTTTCTGTACTAGGAAAAGAATAGATTTCATATTATTTTGTATCCTGTTCCTGTTCTCTTCATTGCACCCCTCTAAGTTTTTACAGTTCATCTGTAATTCAGCAAGTGTTTCAATAGATTTTACCCAATGAGCATTGCTGTGCTTTTCTCAACAGCAAATTTACCTGCCATTATGTTGTCCGTTCACCTGCCTATGTAGGATTCCTCTGAACATTTCAATCTTTTTTAGATTTTAGTGAGATGAAATATTTTATGCTAGGTATGTATTTGCTAATCTTCCTTAGCTGTTTAATAGCTAGTCAATAAATAATAATGACTAATACAGATAGTGCTTCAATTCTTGGCTCCCAAGAAAACTGTCATTTTGCCACTCTTTTGTCATTAGTTAGGGCTGGGCTGGCCACTAGACAAATGACAGATGCTCTCTGTTAACCCTTCCCCTTTCCCAAAGTGAAAGAGAAAGGGGATAAGGGAGAGAGACTTAATGGATTGGAAAAGAAAACTAAAACTGCTTTAATGAAAATAATAATAATAAAAATGGAATTATGTAAAAACAATACTGAATTCAATCTCCTGATGACAATTATGTCACCATCACCACTGATACTGTGGCACAGGGAAATCCCAGACTGGACTCAGCAGATGGGAACTGGATTCAGGAGCTGGATCTGGAACTGGATTCAGGAGTGCATGGATTGGGATCAAAGGCAGAGGAGAGTCCTCCTTGGATGCCGGCCATTGAAGAAGAGAGCTTGACCCTTGTGATCCTTCAGCTTTATATTGAATATGAAGTATACGAGATGGAATTGAACACCTTGTTGGTCAGTTTAGGGTCACCTGACCTGTCCATTTCTCCCCACAGGTGAAACCTCTAACTTACTGCACCCACAATGTGGAATACAAGGTTAGCAGTGTCTTTAGTCTCCACATGAGTACAAGCAAGAGCTGTTCTGCACACCAGTCCCTGGCAGTAACTGTAAACATCAAGCGTTAACACTTCTAGAAGCAGACACTGTCTGCAAAAATACGTACTTTAACTTCAGAAAGTGCCATTACTTAGAAGAGACTGAGCTGAAAAGTAAAATTACTGAACAGAATTAGTGCTGTTCTAACTCAAAGCAGGACAATGTTTATAATCTTTGTGTGAATTTTTAGAATCAGTGGAATAAAATATGTAAGGCAAATATATTTGTGTGTGTGTGTGTGCATATGCTTACATATGTAAGGAGTCTCCCTCCTTAAAGTGACTCAAAACCCAGACAGACATGAGCAACCTGCTTTTGCTGGCTCTGAGTGGAGCAGGAGGTTGGGCTAGATGGCTTTGCGAGATCCTTGGTGACACAAATTATCTTAT
This sequence comes from Buceros rhinoceros silvestris, assembly GCF_000710305.1. Classification (NCBI taxonomy): domain Eukaryota; kingdom Metazoa; phylum Chordata; class Aves; order Bucerotiformes; family Bucerotidae; genus Buceros; species Buceros rhinoceros. The sequence goes on along the minus strand of NW_010432230.1, from coordinate 34,912 downwards.
AGAATAGAATCACAGAATCATTTAGGTTGAAAAAGATCTCTGAGTCCAACTGTAAACCATTTTGTGATTTTCATTGTCTGTCCAAAGCGACATTCCAACACAAATTTAATACCAATTTTTGCTAGAAGAAGAAAGTTTGGCAAATAGTGGAGGTTGAAATCAAAACGTTTTAATTAACTACAAAGTCGTCATCAGATTTTCAATTAATAGCATATCTTTTTTGTCACAGATTTTAACTTTTTTATCTTAACACTTTGACTTGTCTAGAATGTTTTTCAAAATCTCAAAACCTCCATGAAAACTACATTATTTTCTACACAGTTCTCTTTTTTCATTCCAAATTACAACTGAAGTAGCTTTTAATGGTTTGTGACTTTCACTGAAATTCATTTCCCTCCTTGCCTGCAGCTTGTTTTCCAGGTCCTTTAAATCTGACAGGGACAACCAGCCTTAGACCTACAGGGGGAATTTTGCAAGTATCTGCTGCTGGCTGAATTATTTAAAGAATGTAAACTGGGTTGCAAAGTTAGAAATAATTCTATATGCAGCTCCCTTTCTAAAATTTTATTCTGTTTGGTATCATTTATGTGCCCGTTCATCCAATTGACTTAAACTATTATTTTAAGCATACTACAGGACGATCGTTTCAAGATTTTATCAGAAAAAAAAATCTGTGGGTCAACATTTTTGGGCAGCCCACAGACGCTTACTCATCAACCCCAGTGGGACGGGGAGAGAAGTACAAAAGTGATAAAACTCATGGACTGAGACAAAGGCAGTTTTGTAAAGGGTGAAAAGACTAAATAAAACAAGGAGAAACAAGCGAGGCAGAAAGCAAAATCTTAACAAAGAACAACTCAATGCATATATTATCCATAATTTGTGTCCTCTTTTGCTGCACTGAGGGATTTTGCTGCTGAGATGATGCTTGATGACGCTGGATTCTGCTGTTACTTGAACATAAAATGTGGCATGAACTTGACATACCAGTATGGATAAATGAAAACTGTCCCAAGCACTGTCTTGCCAGTAGGCTGCATTTTGCCCTATTATTTAGTCTCAACATTATTATGATTAACTGTAATAATTTCATTTGAAGTGTGGAATCAAATTTTGTATAACTAAAGGTGTCACAATAATACCTAGTAGCAATAGACTTGGATCTAGTGAAACAAATAGAAGGCTTCCTTCTACTGCTATACAAGCAGGGGAAAAAAAGTCATTTAAATCATCTTATGTAGAAAGAAGAAGAATAAATGAAACAATGAATTCCAGCTCATAAATGCCCTATTGAAATCAATGACCTGGTCACTTACCTGGACTTAGTGACTTCAAATATATTTTTAAATCACTGGTTTCTCACACCAGATGTGGTCTGGGAATCACTGAAAGAAAAGACCACCTATTTTATGGTTCACAGGCAGTCACTGGACTGTTCGAGCTGAAGGGCAATCAGTTACAGAGGGCAGAGAGTTGTGCTAGGGACCATTTCTCCCCATGCCTTCAGCCACCCTGAGAAAAGCAAACCTCTTCCCCCAGCCCCTGATCAGGTCAGGAGAGCAGGCAGAACTAACTAAGCACTGGCGATGGGAACTGCTTGGGAATTGGCTGTGGTTATTAACAACATTACAGCTGTACTACTCGTTTTGGTACAGGGTAAATGATGGGCCTTTTGCGCTAACACAAATTAACCAAAAAAAGACACAAACATGTTTTGCACATACAGCAACAACAACAACAACAAAAAAACAAACCAAAAGAGATAATATCTCTTCTTTCACTAACATAAGTTAATGGTGATTCACGTGCATATGAACAAGATCAAGACACTTTCCCTGATGTAACCTTTTTTTCCCACCTCTCCAGTGACTGAAGTAAACTGCTATGTGTCAAACTGAATGCTGTTGCCTGGACATAGCACATCATAAGCAATTATTTGACAATAAACCCCTCCCTACCTAATTTTATGATGGCACCTGAATAATGGCAAGACAGAGCAGTGACAAAAATTGAACAATTTCATGCACTGTAGTT
>NW_010432230.1:0-32745 GCF_000710305.1 Buceros rhinoceros silvestris | reverse complement strand
TCCTGCTGTGGGTATCCTTTCTGGAGCTTTACACAGTCCCTTCCCTCCCTGCGTTTTAGGGAGTTAACCTTGCATTCTTCAGCAGAGAACATATACAAGAAGGTGAAAATCCCACCCCTAAAAATATAGTGAGAGAATTTTAAAAATAGACAGAGCTGCAATTAGGTTCACTGAGACATTTACAGAGGTGTTGCACTAAGAATAATAGATTCACCTTAAACTGCACATGCAGGTACCACTAATTACATGTTTCAAATGCTCCATAGCACAATACAGGAATTAGCCTCGTTGGTGATAAGAGACATTGTAGAAAGGCTCCATAGTCTTCATGCAAGTCTCAGAAGTATTAATGAACCGGTTGATTAAAATTAGGCAGAATTTGGATCTTCATACACACTAAACTGTACTTTTGGGAGTTTGGTGGATTATAATTGAAGTCAAACCTCCCATTTTCACACATTAGTGATGTAATAACTCTCCTATATATAAGAAATCAAAATGGGACAATATTCCATAGTGTAAAAAAGGTGTATTCACCATATATAATTTGTTAATATCAAGAATCTGTGTTCTTTGGGATGGTAGTAGTGATAGAACATGAAAATCCAGATAATAAATATATTGCATCCTACTTCCAATCCCATTAAAATGTTAAGACGTTAAGATGTACGGTACCTGGATCTGCTTTGTCTTGCTCTGCTTTTACAGCTCGGTGCTCCTTTGTACCTCTGACTGCTGCGGGGGGAATTCAGACTGGAGCAAAATGTGGAGGAATGAAAGGTGGATTGATACAGCGTGGTTTAGCCCCAAATTAAGCAGAGATCAAATAAGAGACAGTTAACCACAGAGTGTAGAAATGAAACAAACAAAATTTGCAAACAAATTTCATAGGACAAGGGGTGATGGTTATAAACCAATAGAGGGGAGTTTTAGACTAGGTATAAGGAACACTTTTTTTACAATGAAAGTGGTGAAACACTGGTGCAGGTTGCCCAGAGAGGTGGTAGATGCCCCATCCCTGGAAACATTCAAGGTCAGGTTAGATTGGGCTTTGGGCAACCTGATCTAGTTGAAAATGTTCCTGCTCACTGTTGGGGGGTGGGGAGGTGTTACGAAAATGCCCGCAATCAATTATAAATAAACAAACGGGTTTTATTAGGTTCCCTTAAACAGGTTCAAATGATGTCTGGTCCGAATTATTTACACAGAACTGACAACTTACAACAAGGGAAAACAGGTTTCGCAAGTAAACCTGCTCAGATAGAAATCTGAATACCTTCTCTTTACCAGTGCAAATTGAGATCTATTTACCCACAGCCCAGGGAGACACATTCACAATAGCTTTATCTCCACTAGCTAATAGAGGAATCTCTCGCTTATAGAAATGCAAACTCTTACCAAAACATTGTCACTGGTGTCCCAACTCCAATATATCGTAGCCTCTGTTCTAACGCCTTAGAACAGAGTGAGACACCTTTCTCTGCCTCAGCTTGTCTCCGAGAAGAGACAGAGTAAACTCTCTGATTCTTGATTCTTGATTCTGCATTCTACATTCTGCTTTCTGCTTTCTTTCTGCTGTCTCTTCGACAAGTTTCCCGTTTTATATAGTTGATTGAAATGTGTATTGTAGTCAATATCAGGAAACCAGGCAGGATGAGTCTTCAACAGGGCTCAGACTTACAGGCGCCTTCTCCACAGGGTTTCGGAGCCCCACTTTTGTGCAAACCTATGGGCACAAGTACCGTATGCAGGTGGAAGGGTGGCTGAGATCCTTGTCAGGGCGTCTGCCTGTCTCTGCCTTTGTTTCAACACAGGAAGGGTAGTTAATAATTGCCACAGGAGGGTTGTTGTTGGTGGTATGGGGGGTATGATTGGACAAGATGACCTTTAAAGACCCAGTCCAACCCAAACCATTCCATGTTTCTGTGAGATCACTGGAGTCCCCAGTAGCTCAGTTAATGCTGCTTCATGAAGGTGACTGAATACTAAAAGTTGTTGCTACTTCAAGTAACTATACTCATAATATCAGAACCTAAAACATCCTCCAAACCTAATTTGATATATTCATGACATTCCTGGGCCCCTAATTTTTTTCATTAATACTCCCTAGGTTTCTCCTGGCAAGAAAGTACAAGAAAGCTTGGCTTTCTGCGTCTGAAGATGTATGATTAAATTAAATATCCCTCTCTGTATTTTACCAATAGAGTCTGACCTGCTAGAAACACTCAGAGCACATTTTCCAGGTTAGACATCTGGAATACTTAAAATAAAATTGTGGCTATCTGTAGTAGTCTCCACTGTGGTGGGGTGTGATATGGATGTTCAGGGCTTGATTTCTCTTTTAACCTGTTGGGAAAAAAGCATTCAAGTCATGATCTTTTACGGTACCCCTATATTGCAAAATAAAAAAGCTCAGGAAGTAATCATTGCCTTCAACAGAGAAGACCAAATGGCACCGAACAACTATAATGCTAAAGGATAGTTCTCTCTAGAGCAAACTGGCCTTATCCATGCTGTGTGTTGCTTTGCTTTTCCCCAGTCTTGTATGTCAGTCCTAAAATGTAACTATTGTTTTTGTCATTTTCGGTTCAAAGTGTCTGAAGTAATGGGAATCTGTGTTGCAATATTCCAGAATGGTGTTTTCATAACACGATGCTGAAAGAAGTTCAGTTCAGTTTAGTTCCTGGCATATGGTAGGATGATTCTGTAGGTGTTTGAGGGTGTCATGCTGTAAGGATAGCACTGGAAAATTGTGTAAAACACAGAAAGCCAAACTGGTGATGTCTTTTACACAGACTTTTGCCAGAAGACAGGATCTGGGAAAGGGTGAAGCTGTGCATTTCGGCTCTCGGAGTTCTAACCTGGGTGAACGAGTAATTGTTTAGGAGGAAAACCCCGTACAAGAACTGTTGGAGAAATTCTTCAAAGGGGAGTTTTGTGTCTGCTTGGTCTTTTGTCCTTGAACAGCCTCTGTCCAGACACCAATAAGGAAGTAAGCTGCTAAGTTCACGGAATTGATAAAGAATACAAAAACAAGCAATGAACGGAATTCCCCTCTGGAAGGGGAAAGAAAAGGAACTACAGATTTTTCTTTTTTTAAACTTTTTTTAATTTAATATTCATATTTTCTAATGGAATTTACAAAACATCTTCAGTTATTCGACACTTCTGTTTGTCAACTTTTTTTGTCACCTCTGTCAGGGAAGTGGTGTGACAGGGTTCAGCTCCTCCAGGTAACAGCTGAGGATCTGCCTCCTCAGCTACCTTAGATGCCCGTAACAGAGAATCAAACAAATCCTTATCTGGGTCTCATAGCTATTGAATAATGCTGGCTATTAATAAACAACACTGCAGGCCCTTGTCAAACTTCCAGTGTAATCCCTTTCATTTAAAACAAGTAGAAAAATATCACTAATGAGGTGCCAAATTAAAGCAGCAAGTGCTCATATACATTCCAGGCAGCTGATTATCTCTCGTCTAGGTGGCTAAGTAATTCAGTCCTCATAATGAACTAATGGATTTGCAGGTCCAGTTAACACAAAAGTTCAACTCCAGACAAGTTAAAGTTAATCAAGTACAAAAAGGATTAAATTAGAACATTTAAATTCAACTGACAGAGGCATTGGAGCTGTGCTGTATTCCCTTATTTTCTGCTTTGGTATTAAGTGTTGGGAGGAGAATGGCAGTTGAAGTATCCCACTCTTTGGGGACTTCATGCTTCAGTTCCTTACCACCCATGCATAGGGAGTCGCTAATGACAGAGCAGCTACCCATCAGGGAATGCAATTCCACGTAGACATTTTCACCAAAATGGATTATTTCAGCCTCGTTGGTCACAGATTCTGTAGTTTTCTAGTGATTCATCTTACTATTAATAATGTCAGAGAATTTTAGGCCCTTGAATTAAATAATGATAAATAGGAGCCACTGAGCGAGCTCGGCAGAGGCAGTGCTGTTTATTTCAGTGTGAAGCTCTGTCAGGCCTGATAAATCGGATCCCTGAAATAGTTTATAAAGTATTGAATTGATGTGGCGGTTGGTGAGGGAGAGAATTAATGTTACGAAATAGGCCTGCAACCTAGATTTGATGAAAGCTGAGGAAAGCCTTTTATATAAATTCTGTGTCTGTGTAGGAAATGGTTGCAGCAAGAGGTGAGAGAACTGCACAGGGAAATAATGTGCTTCTGTAATCTCTGCGGGCTACAGGTCAGGGGAAGAGGCACCATGCGGACACCGGTGGTGCCGGAGATCTGCGGTGGTACATGAGAGCTCTGCTGAGTGGAGGGGTGGTCACAGGCTGCTCGTCTGTAATACTGGACAATGCAGCAGACACACTGCACAGAAGGGAAATGAAAGCCTGCTTAAAGATGTAGAAGAGGCTTTCAAGTTCCACATGGCTGTCCTTGCCAGCCTGTTGGGAAGGAAGAGACCCTTCATGCTGCCCTGAGTAGTGCAGTTGCTATTGCTAATCTCTCTGGCTGAATTAAGTTTCCTCTTCAGATCACTCCATAAAAATCCCCTGGAAAATGCACATTAAAAATCATCTTCCATCCAGTTCTTAATTCAAGGCAAGTGCTTTCAGATTACAGCAGGCAGGATCGCTAAGAACAGTGGCCAGTAAATAAAGCAGCTTGATCTGTGTGTGCTGGGAAGTGGCTCAGCTTTCAGGGAGAGCATGCCACGCACAAAAATGAGAAGTTTCCAAAGCTGCTTGCTGGTGGAATTAGACGTATAATTACTGTCGAGGTTAGTGAGACCTGGTGAAACTCTGAACTTGCAAATGATCAATAATGCAGGTGAGATATTTCTGGACAACCAGACTGAGTTTAAGTGGGGAGATGACCTCAACAATTCTCTGGCTGTTCCAGATTTTGTGTTTGTCCACACACCAACGGGCAAACAACTTACGTCCATGTTTTAAGTATTGCTAAGGAATTAATATTTTATCCTAAGTCTTTAAACAGGAAATTCCTTTCTGAGGCCCTGATGCGTGATCGTTCTCAGATAAAAGGAGAAGAATTCTGTGGGTGGGGTTCTTGATGCTCACTCCCTGTGCAAATCCAGTCTGCTACCATTCATTTTCAGTTCTGTATTTGCTTGTGAGGACACCCTAGAAGGAAGGAAGGGCTTTTTTGATGTCACTCCCTCACCACAGGAGCCTTTTCTGACATTGTACTTCATTACTAAAGGTCAAAGCAATTGCTATTCTTGTGGTTCACAGGCTTCAAAACAGCTGTTAACCACAGGATGAGGCTGTCATATTGGGTGTTACAGTTTTAACAATTCTATATCTGTTTCTTCCTACAACGTAGTAAAGGGAGAGGAAGATGGTAGAGAATTATCTCCCCCAAAGGCAAGTCCCAGGTCTCATCTCTAGTGCTTTATTTCACATTAAATGGGTCATTCTTCATAAAGTTGTTCACTATGCATGTTTAACAAAGGTACGTGATAGTCAAGATATGAAAACAAAAGCCAGAGCTACTCTTATACAATCCATTCAGTAGGAAATCTGATCAAGCTAACATTGGGTTAAGATCTAAAAGATAATACTCACATGCAATTGAAATGTATAAAATCAGAACTTTATATATGGTTACTTAATATTCAGCATTTAGACTGAGTTTGGGGAATATCCTTGGCATTCTTTTTGTTCCTGTCAGGTTTATTTCATCTCTACTAACAACCATAAAATTACTTGGTAAATTGCATAAGTGCGTGCAGTATCAAAACAATGAGAACACCATCATGAGGAAAATACCCCATACTTTTCCTCTAAATCTATTATTTACAAATGATGTGCATGGAAATATCTTGGTACCTATCTTCTACCTCTGTACTCTTGTGTCCTTCCTTGATCTCTGAAAAGCACAGTATCTGGTTACAAGAGCCTTGTGCAAGGAGGAAGAATGGAACAGGCTTGATTAAAGAGTTGTCTGATTACCTTTATATGGACAATTTACCCTCCTCATCTTCAGTATCACAGGGATAGGGGGAGATTGTAAAATATAAAGTAAAAGCAAGGGAAGACATTCAGAAAGTTCTGCTTGGTACTGATACAAAAATTTATCTTTAGAAATGAGGCAATAATACCAATTTCCTTCAACCTACTTAATCTTTTTTGCCCTTCTAATTCTGTTTGAAATAAGAAAGAATTTTTGAATATCAAATAGTTTGCAGGAGCCTAAAAGAATACGCTGAAAACAGTGGAAAGACTCCCAGACACCCAGCTCACCCATCTTTCCACATTCACGGTGCAGATACCAGAATCTGAGTTATTTGCCCCAGACTGCCTTTACAATGAGTGGGGAGAAACAACCACTTTTACTGCCAGATGTTTGCATAAGATATGTTTGTCCTTTTACATACTTTTATCCTTTTACATTTATCCTTCTCTGAATATAAAGTTATTTTTAGGGTGACTATCTTATATGTGAGCACTGTAACAATCTGCACTCATTGTATGTATCCTGTCTCTGGCAACGTCAATGTATTTGAATGAAGACATTGCTTCTTGGTGTGAGTGATGGGTAGATATACGAGTTGCACTCAAACTTCTATCTATGACATGCAAGGAGACTCCATTCAGTTCCTGTTTCTCTAGTCCCACATACCAGCACACAAAGGACAGTGCCATAGGTAGCGCACACTTCATTCAGAAAACAGCACGCTGAAGTGAGGAAAGTTTGGGAGAAAGGACTAATCTCTTCCTTGGTCCCATCCCAATATATAGCTGGACACTCCAGCACCAGGGAAGTGGTGTTTGCTCCAGGGTGGGAATGCAAGATGTGGTAGTCCAAGAAGAGTCCCCAATCCCTTGTCGTCTGTTAAATAAGAAGTGTTTTACTTCATTTTCCCCAGAACCTGTGTCAGTAAATTTTTGCTAGAAAAGTCCAGCTCTGTTTGAGAAATTTATACACTATGGGGTTTTGTTCGTTTGCTCTTAATCTGCTTTAGTCTTTGAGTTGCATAAGGGTCCGTGTTACTATCCCCTTATTTCCATGCCTCCACCTGATTTAAGTTGTAGTAGCTCTTAAGAGTGAGTGTTTTTCACAGCACAGCCTAAGTCCTGTTAGGGTCTAGTGTTAAAAAGAGCTGTGTTATGAGATGCAGCTCCTTTAGTCACAGGTGTCTGGGAGGGTGTAAAGCAGATTGTAAAAACCAGGGATTCAGGATAATAACAACAGCTGAAGCTCTACTCAAGGAAAAGAGGTACAGGTAGCAGAGAAATCTCTTGGAGAGGCTGGGCATGCTGGATAAGAAAAAAATTGTATGGAAAGCTATATTTTCTGTAAAAACATTTCAGAGAGAACTGAAAATCTTTGTAGAAAGTATCTGGGAAGGGGAAGAGGACTTGATACCGAGTTTCTTGATTTTTGGACTGGCAAAGCTCTCATACAGTGAATGATATACTAACAAAAGGCCTTAAACCAGGCTCCAGATGTCACAGTTAAGTCTTTTTGCAGCGGAAAACTTAGGGTCACTCTCCAGTTTAAGGATGTTTGATAGTTTTAGTAATAATTACAATGAACTTTAGCAATGAATATGGGTAGCTCTGTGACTGCAGGTGAAGCATCTGCTTCAAAGTTCCTTGTGATACGGTAGTACTGGTAAATTCAAGTGAAACTACACAAAAATTAAAAAAAAAAGAAAGATCTTTTTTTGTAATTGCTTATGGAAATTTTATGTAAACTAATAAATCAGACTATCAACAGTTCATCTAATATGAATAAAAAAAAAAAAGACTTCTGTTCTATATATTTATTTTTCTTCTGGATAGTTAAACCAGACAGTTAAGTTTCTGGACACAGAAAATAAATTACAGGTCTCCCTCTCAGGATGGGGAGCTAAAGTCTTCTTTAAATCAAAGCAACGTTAGTATAGATAATGTTGGTATTTTGGGGCCCCAGCTTTCAATTTGTGTGGACATGTATCACACTACTGTTGTAGCGTAGCTGTTTGATATACACCAGTACAAAGCAGAATGTATATTCTTCAATGTAGTTTTCTCATCCTCATTTTTTCCTCCCAACATTACTCATCTGAGTAGCTGAGACAGCTAAGTCCCAGGCATTTTCAAGCTATAAAATAAAATCTATAGAAGTGACAACGAGAGTTTCTGTGTCTACTTGAAATCGATATTCTGTGCTCCCTAAAACTGGCTTTCACAGTCTTTCTTCATTGGAATCACAGACATCTCAGGATCACACATGACCTCCCTTCAGACAGCAAAAAAATTTATCCCCTGCTGGAACTGAACTAGTTGTACTTTATATCAAATACATCCAACAGCTTATACATACTCATTCAACCTGCCCCATGCAATAATGCAACATCAGGATAGAGGTTCATTGAAAGTTGCTCTTTCTTAATGCAAACAAATGGAGAACCTTCTTTAACTTCCCACCAGATCTGTGTTCATATTAGGTAATTTTCCTAACCTGCTTTCTCAGTGCTCTCAACATATCCTGATAGCGTAGGAAAATATCAAGCAGACATCCCTGAGCGTGACAATATTCCATTCGGTCTGTGAGAATGTTCCAATATGTCCATTCTGTTCAAATCCCAGAGGAGTTTAGGTTTTATAATGCTTGTAACATACATTCGTGATATCCTGCCAAGGAGTAGAACCAACATAATCTAAAATAAGTGCCAAGTCTAATAGCTAAACCATTGATGTGGAGGTTGGTGAAATGAAAGTAATCGGAGGTAATCAGTGGGAAATAAAGAGAAGAAGGACTTTATGCTCTAGCAGTAAGTGTGGCACTGTTTTTCTGTAGTACAGTTACCTCTCATTATGATTCACTACCCTAAACAGCTAGGCTAGGCCTGTGACAAGGTGGACAAGCAGCCTTCTTCCACACAGTTTAGGCAGAAGTGGACAATTTAGTATCAGGAGATGTTTCTGCCCGATTTTGTATGCAGTTATTCAGGTTCTGGAGCTCAGGACTGGAAATGAAATATTTGTTTCATTATTTAGCTCAAATATCTTAAAATTTATGTAAACCATAGGCTTTCTTGAGGCTTTTCCAGTTTCTTCTTTCAAAACTATTCTCTTTCTTCAGTCCAATCAAGCATTAACTAGTCATCTGAGTCTTGGAGAGTGAGTGTGACACTACGGCATAGCACTCACCTGTAAGAGCTGCAGCTGGTCTCCAGACATTGATTTGAGATACCATAAACACTGAATGGAAAAGCACCTGTTGGAGAAGCACCTCTGCCCCTCTTTTCTCAAAGTCAACAGCAATGATCCGTCCCCACCCAAAGTGGGTGCTGCAACATTAACTTCACATGTAAAAAAATAAAACAATCCTTGAATAGTCGAATACTGCTGCTAGAGGACTATAATCCCCCTAATCTCCTTCTTGTTTTGGTGTAGAGAATTGAGTCACAGTTTCCCCATGACAGAATGTGTCTTTGTCTTTGTGGTGTTGTAGATTTGGAAGCATGGTGAAAGATGGAAGAACACCAGATTTAAAAATTGCATTTCCTGCACTCTATGGCTTTGGTTTGATATCACTGAAAATCTTGCTAGTTGGGATAGGAATCAGTGTGCAGGTGCCTTTGTCCACAAATACTGAAATAAATTTATTTACCTACAGGATTAAGCAGATTCAGGCTAGTTATTACAAAGATGGACTGGGATGAAATCTGTTGAAGATCAAGACATAAATATTTACTTTTGAATCAGTACATAAAAAATGCTACTAGTTCCTCCTTTTCCTGTCATTGATCTGTCCCCCTGTGTGATTTAAATTTTAATATTCTTATTCAAGTTGAATAATTTCCCATGACTGACTTCAAGGCAACAGTTTGTACGGAAAGGTTTTATCAAGTACAGCTTTCCAGATTTGGCTGAAGCTTCCCATATATTGTGATTAAGAATGTCCTAATTTAGTGTATTGTCATGGAAACACAGGAAATCTAAAGAAGTTTGTGGGATTCTAGAATATGCTTGTCACTTTTATAAAACAACAGTTAACAGAACAGGCATGAAGAAAATGCAGCAGTGTTTTTAGGGAGAGAACAGTTAAAAAATCCCAATATAATCTGCAATATAATAGTAGTAATCATCAGGTTACCTGGGGGAATATATTGAAATTAGAATGCGCGGTATGCTATCAATATCCACAGCTGTAAATGTTGTCATATTAACCTTTTCAATTTAGCACTGGAAACTTAAATACAATTAAGAGGGTTGTTTTTTGTTTGTTTTTTTTTTTAAATAAATAGCTCTTTGAAAGTATGTATTTTAAATAGGAAAAATCCTAATTGTTCTCTTCTTAGCTGTCCAGAGTCTATTCTCAGGATCTTCAAAACTTCCCCCCTTTTCCTTTCTCCGTAGAAACACCAACAGCTAAAGTCAATGCAGTTTATTAAAAAGTTATCCAATGCCTCGACTCTAAGCAAATCAATTCCAAGGTTATCTATGACCATCAGTGGATGGAATTCGGATCAGTTTTTATCCACCCTTCTTTCCCAGTGGTATTTTAAGTCTTCCTGGAGAATTTTGCTGCTTTTTCATGCCATGGTAAGAATATAGGTTATACTGGTCAGGGTGAGACAATTCACACATCTTAACATATTGATTTCATGAATTTTGTGATTAAAGACTTGGAGACACACTTACTTCTCTCTTGCTGTAGCATCTTACTCTTGTGATACAGCTTCACTCCAGATCTGAGTTACAGCGGGAAGCCAAGGTCCAGAGGTGCAAAGTGCAGGTGGGAGCAGTCAGAGGAGACCCAGAAAATGTGGGTGTTTCTTGGACTGGACCTCCGTGGGAGGAATGTTTCCTCGACACACTGAGCATCTTCTGCCTGCTTGACATGTAGATGCCTTGATTGTTCTTTAGGTACAGTAAGAGCTGTGCATCTTGTAGCTTTTATTTTTTTAATAAATTGAAATTAATTTGCTTATTAGTTGAGAGACTTGGATAATTTGTTAGTGAACTGCACTGGACTTTGGTCTTTAAATTACCTTCCCCCACTACCCGCCCCCCCTTCTCCCCCAAAAAACCCTAGAAAAATGTAGTTGTGTTGAATTATATAGATGCCTTAGTAATTCTCAATAAATCATGCATTTATCCCTATATTACTCTCTTTTTCCTATGAAGGTTGCCTTTGAAAGCTGACATATGTTTGGAATTTCTTGTTTTTTCAGAGACAGCCTCTGAATTGTTTCTACAAGTATTTCCTATTAAGCAGGTTATTGGCATACTTGGCACTCAAAATTAAAGACATGGCGTCACACAGAGGCTTGTTGTTCCCTGGTTGCGTAAGATGTATAATTTCAGAATCGGAGCTGTATTGCTAAGTAGTTCTCTATCCCAAATATGCTCCTCTAAATGGTCCTTAATATTCATGTCATCTTTCTCCTTAGACATTCTTCTCAAGAAAATTGTTAGAATATTTAAAGGCAGCAAAACAAAAGGGATTCCATAGTACAGAAGTGTAACCTCAGACATACATGAATACATGACTCATAGTCTGAGAAATGTATTGCTGTCTTTCATGTATGTATGAAGAAACACAATTTGCAATATAAATAGTGACCTACAATCATTATCTTTAGGCTAAAGGAAAAAATATATTGCTAAAAGGAAAAAATATCTTTCCTCAATATATTTAGCAAGCCATAACATTATGAGGTAAGGAAGTGAAAATAATCTAAATGTCTTCCATTACCATCTGAAACTTGGCTTTAATGTGCAGACATTCAGCTGCAGGACCTCAGCCTTCATTTATAGCAACTGTAGAATCTGAGTACTAGATCATTGTCCCCTTTGTATAGTCATCTCCCTACATTCTGGTGTTATATACATATTTATATTAAAAAAAAAGGTAAATTTAATAAAAAATCAGTGTTGATGTCACGTTAAGGTCTGAAATGTTAGGAAGTCTTAAAGCAGTTGTCCAGTCCCACCTCAGCACCATGAGAACATCATGAGGTAAGCTGTAATCAGATGCTCGGTTGAATGCTTGCTTGACACACCCCATTGGATGTACTGTTCATGCTATTCTTACTATTCACTATTATATTTTTTCCTTTGGTTGATGGAGCGACCCATCATAATGCCAGCCTTTCTTTGTCACACACTGTTTATACTACACACGGTTAGTAGAGTATTCATATTTTTTCCTATAGGAATTATTCAAATACCGGAGAGATTCAGAAGTACTTATTAATTTATTTTTGCAACAGCACTTTAAAAATAGGGACAATTATTCAAGTTTTTTAAAGTGAAGAACTAAAATATGCAGATGAGAATGTCAAAAGTAAATGCTCAGTTTTGACAGAATCTGTATGTTTTAAACATCTTGAATTCCAGCTCCTACTAATTTCCTATTAATTAAACAGTAAATTGTAAAGGATTATTCAAATCAGTTGCTAAAAATCTTAGGCCAGATACCAAGAAAGTGACCACTTACAGAATCACAGAATTGTTTTGATTGGAAGAGACCTTTAAGATCATAAAGTCCAATCATTAACCCAACACTAGGGCATATATATATATCTAATTTTCTGGGAAAAATAATCTTCTTGGAAAAAAGCCCAAAGTCCAGTGCAGTTCACTAACAAGTTACCTAAGTCTGTTCACTAGTAAGCAAATTTTGGTCATACTTTGTTTCGTGAATTTAATTATCCCATGAAATCTAAGATCCATCCTTTCTCTATATTTCTCATCTCAGCCCCTGCTTGCCTTCCAACTCCTGTAATGTTACAAATACAGGAGAGGTCTTCATTAAATGGGTCCATGTAAGTTACCTTCTTGAGTCAGTTCCTCCTACGTACTGAATGAAGCCATGGGAGTTGTGGAAGAGATACCCTTTGGCCAAATAACTGTAAGTGCCAAATCTGTTCGAAATGACCGCTATTCTTGTCAGGTGACCTCCTTTAAAAAAAATCAGTTCAAGGCTAATACGGACTATTTCCAGAAGGGAAAATGCTTGCGCAAATTAATAAAATTTGGTAACATTCTCTGGAAATGGTTTGTGTCAATGGGGTAAAGTGAATTGCATATGTTCGTGCCCGGACACCATCCATTCTTCACTAAACACTTGGTCACTCAGCTGGGCAATATGAGTAGTAAGGGGTGTTACCAATCCCACCTTTAATTAACAGAATTAAAGGACATTATTTTAGTGGTAATAGATACGATTGTTATTCCTCATAGTGGAACTGAGGCAAATCAATCTGAGCCCATTGGACCCAATCCAATTAAAAAGGAGCTAATCTGTTTTCAGAGAGACAAACATGGCCTACAAGGAAGACATGATGATAACTAAAAGTGAGAATTATGATTAAAACAGTTATTATTTTGCACAGTTGCTTTGATATTTTTTCTGAGTATTTAATAGTTTATTTTTACACATGATCAAAACAGATGAAGCTTGTTTATCAGTAGCATCCTTTGTATCAACGGTGTTAGTCTAAAGAAAAACTCCAGAGAATAGTCTTATTCTTCTTCTATTCTTAAGTCTTATTTTTCACCACACAGTCTTGTAGTTCAGACTGCTTTACACACTGCAACTATTCATTAACTATCCTAGAGGCCATCCTGAGTAGCTATGATTGAAATAAGCTATTCAATTCAGTAAAAAAGTAGATGTTTACTGTTTCTTGATTGCTTATAATTTGATGCAATGTTGTTCAAAACCAGCTTTGTTTCGAAAGCTGGAGACACTGATGATTTAGAGGTATGCACACAGATAGCTGCGAAGTGGCTATGAGTTACTACCAGCCATAGCTAGGAACATATCCCATTATTACTGAATCCATCCTGTGATCTCATGCCACGATAGATTATAACCGACACTGTGGCTATGAGCCTGGAGTATGTGCAGCAGGAGAAGAGACACTAAATCTTATGTCACCAGGTCTTCCAGTTCAGATCTTTTGAAAGAAACTTTTAATAGTTCTGCTACAGAGTTTTGGATTCAAGAAATGTCAAAAAGATTATTCAAAGTAAAATGCTGAATTGCTTGAGTATGCAGATTTCCAGAGAGCAGACTTTTTGCTCTTGGCACTGACAGTTCTAGTACAGACTGGAGATTGAAAGTCATAAACTTACGTTTCTCTGAACAAAACTTAAAAATGGACAAAGATTCACTCTGTTCTGGTATGAATAAGCCAACAGTAGGGATTCACCTTGCACCTCCATTTGATTTGGTCCTCTAGACTACAATTTCAGTCAGTAGAGAGCAATAAATCACCTGAAGCACAAGCCAGGTGATCCTAAAAAGAGCAGACAAAAGGCATCAGTGTCTCTTTCTCATTATTGTTTATAGAGGAAAAGAAGGGGAACTTACTGCAGACACGTGAAATGAAGTGAGATCAATTCCCTACCCCACTATCAGTACCCAAGGCAGGATACTTGATTTTCAAGTTTTGTTGTACACAACTTGAATGCATCTGCGTACTCCTACAAGCATTTCTCTCTATACCTCTCTTGCTTTTTTTATAGGACAGGAGATAATAGTTCTTCAGGTCAAGAGTGAATGGAAAGTCTTCATTGTGTTCTGTACCAATATCATGATTCACTGGACATATCCTGGATGAATGGGAGGAGAGAGAAAGATAGGCAGATGCATAGATGAGATTAATTTTTGTTAAATTCTTTAAGCTGTTTTGATGCATAAGGCTATATATCTTCAATGTATTACTGGTTTAGGATTTTACTTGAACTGGTTTATTCATCCATATTTTAGAGGATTTTAAGGATAGCCCCAGTTCCTGTCAGATAAATCTTCTCCATTTTGCAGCTAAAAGAGGACCTCTACTAGATTTATGACTAGTTAATACCTTTTTTCTTTTAAGGGGAAAATTGACAGACACCTTCCCATGAGGCTTCCTATAGATGTGGTAACTGCCCTAATGATTATTCCATATCAAGCCCTCTCTGCTAAAGAGGTACTGTATTAAAAGACTGCTGTTTGAAGCAAAAGCTACGAACTGAATTTCAAACACCTAATAAGATACTGAAAATTACCTCAAGCTTTCAAATGTCACATACTGTAAAAATACAAATTAGACTGTAAAATTCAGGCTAGCGATAATTAACACTATGATGTGTTCAAATAATCAAACATTATCCTCAGAGGAGTCTACTGAAGATTATTATGAACAGTAGTTCACTAATCATTATATGACAACTATTTTTATGTCATTGATTTAGACTGCCTTGTCTATTTTGTCAGTGTCACTCAGCATCTTTTAAAAAAGGTGATATTTTCCCCCACACAGAGACAGCTCATCCTACAGCTCCAATTGATGTCAACCTTTGCTCACAGTTATCATCTGCACACAGCCAGGCTTCATTTTAAATCAGAGAAGCAGGGATAAATAAAACTGGATAGCTTTCAGTTCCAATCACATCCTGTTTTACCTTGCATCAGCCAAAAAGTTATCATGAAATGATGGATTCTTATCTATGAAAGTGAAGAAGTTTAAGATTTTAAAATTTTGTAAAAATTACTCTATTAGATCTCTTATGTGTTTTGAAGAAAGGTTTCTTTTTGGCTTGGAGGATGAAAAAGTCTGAAGGATTTTAATATTTTTAATAATAGAAAGGAATTATTCCAGGAAGAGAAAAAAATCAGATGTCTTGTAGAAAGGAAAATGAGACAGTCACTATGTTCTGTGTTATTAGATAGTCAGCACAGATTCCTAAATTCTGCAAAGTAATTGAATTTCACAGCTCCATTCCTCATCTTCACACTTGCAAGATTTTCTCCAATCCATAATGCATTACACAGATGTAAACTCAAAGGAGCTGAAGGGTTCAACCTCCTTGTGTACTTCTCTTTAGTATCAAGTATCTACGTTAAAAAGTGAAGCTTCTGCAATTTGACTTTTTTTTTAATTTGTTTCTCCATTGCATATATCCAAGCACAGCAGTATGAAAGAGAATAAAATTCTTACCTACCCTCTATGCGTGGTTTAGACTAATCCTTGAAAATAAAAATAAAAAGCCATGAATAAGAACTGGGGCTAGCCAAGTGTGTAATATGCTGCACTAACAACACTCACTAGAGGGTAAATCACCTGTGACTTAGCTTCCAGAACACACAGACTATTAAGGAAAAGCATTTACACTGTGTGATATCCTTATGCAATATAATGCAATGGTAGTCAACTTTAACCTTAGTCTGGAACTCAAATGAAAGTCTCCAGAATTATTGATAAGGTTAGGCAGGTTGCACTTGACTTGTTAGAAGTATTTCTGTTGGTTTTACTAGAGTCAAAGGAGAGCATGCAAAAAACATCATTGGAGAGGATATTTTTAGATGTAAGTTCAGTTGAGAACTTTAAACAGATGGTGGGTGGTTAGGAAAATGCATTCTAAGGTTCATCTCTTCTCAAAAAACACAGAATGTGTCTATAGCAAGAATATGTAGGTGGATTTGGTTCCCATCACTACCTTAAATCTCTGTGCAATGTTGGCAATGTTGTTCAGTCTCTCTGCACTTCAGTTCCACATCTATAAAGCAAATGTAATGCATTTCCCTTCCTACTAATTTCCAACTTCTTTTCTTTACTTTGTCCCCTCAGGAGATGGGTTTTCTTTTCTAGACTGTGTTGAAAGTGTAGTTGCAAAAAAGAAAACAGTGGAAATATCATCAGTAAATAAAATCCAGGATCTGATACTGTGACGGCCTGGGTAATCATTAAGTATTTGAGATAGAACCACATTAACTTCAAAATAGCTGTAAAAGAAATGAAGAATAGCTGTAAATAGCCTATGCTGTAAATATTTAAGCACATTTAATGTAACTTCATTGTGACAAGTTGGGGTGCAATAACTGTGTGTTTCATGATTGGGATAGTGAAATAATTGAGGACTAAAACTGTGAAGCTCTCCTGTGATATGGGTAATGCCACATGGCATAAATTTAATTCTCTAGCAAGAAGACACCATTTTTGCTGTTTTCACCCCTATCCTTCCTTTGAGTAGTCCGTTTTTTTCTTAAGCAGCAAATTAAATTTAAAGGCAGGAGAGCAACTGCACTGGCAAAGCCCTGAAGGAAAAATGTTCCCCCTCCACAATTAAAGTCTTACTGGGCTGTATAAAGGGTGATACGCTTTTGGTGTCAGAGGCAACCTGCACACTGGTGAGAAGGATTGTGGAAACAAATGGCTCAGGTGGACAGAAAGCTGTCTCTGACGGCTGTTTTTCATATGCCTTCAGTTCACGCTGATGCAGTGCGAGTGTCTGGCTCGGGAGTGCCGCTGGGGCAGGGACGGTGCTGCCACTGCTGTGCTGCCGTGGGGTGCTGCAGGAAGGAGCAAGAGCTTGGCAAGCCCTGGCTGGGAAGGCTGAGGCTGCACCTTCTGGCAGAAAAGAAGGAAGAATCTGTTAAGTAGTGGAGAGAAGCTATTGGAAGTGGCACTTCTTAAGGTGCAGTTAAAAAAATAAGAGATGTTTGCTTCTTCTATAGAAATATTTTTATCAGGGCTTTTTGAGGGCTGGTACAACTTCTGGAAACTAATGGGAAGAATCCCACTGTGAGGAATGGAAAAGAAGAGAAAATAAGGGATACTGCAATTTTTTTTTTTACTTCATTTTTTTTCAAATTGAAATTACAATACCTGGTAATTAGGATTTATGTTCACTGAATGTTTCACAGCAACACTTGGTGCGAGTCCTGATGCATTGGCAATGTTAAACTCCAGAACCGGTGCTTCAAATCTGCTGGCAGACCTTCATTCAAGAAACAAGAAGACTCTGACTCCCCTGTCATTCCCTTGGTTATTTTCATATGTTTCCCTTGACATTCAGTGATAAAATCTTACTTGTGTCGCAGGTTCAAATAAATCACTTGTTTCAAGTAAAATTCAATGACAGATTTTTTTTTGAGTTGGTCACAAAATGTTATTCTTTTATATAAAATGTCACGTGGTTTTGCAATATAATCTTTTCATTTTGACTTCATTTGCATCTTTCTTTCTGGTTAATTTTAGAAATAAAGAAATTTTTGATTCTTTCAGATTTTAACTTTCATTACACAATGAGTCCACTTGGCACCTTACATCCTTTATGAGGCCTTTGTTCTTGAAAGAATTCATATACTTTGCTATTCCTTCTCTCTCAGGATTCTTGTCCTTCCCCTGTCCTCCCCACCACCCCCCACCCCACCAACCAATTAGCTACATTTCTTTTAGAGTTGCTTGGTCATTATACAGTCATGAAGCTATTCAGCTCCTGCTCTGTATCTCTCTTCACTTACTTTCACGCTAAGCATTGCTTAGCTTGTTTGGCCTTTCATTCAAGTCTGCTTTTACTTTCCCTGAGCAAACAACAAATTGGTATTAGTTGACAGTGACATTTTCCACTGATACACTATAACATATCACATCATTCCACAGCAAACTTGCATGGCAGATGTTACATTTATGTGTGATCATTACCAGTTATCTGTTTATTAGTGGCTAGTTAGTGATTCACATTGCAAAAAGCTATCACCAGCCACTGACAGAAGTGGGTACCTCACAAATTTTCCCTGATGATTTTTTAGTGGCTCAAACCTTCTGCCATTATGTAAACCCAGAAAGATTTTCTAAAAAAAAGGACATGACTGGGAGATTTGGACATTTTAAGTAATGGTCTTAGCACAGAATTCTAAGCATCTACAAATCTTTGTTATATTTACTACAGTACATATTCATGGTAAGAAGAAAATAATTACGTTATCTTTGGAACAGAGAATATGCAGAGAATATGCAGAGAATATGAAGTTTACTCTAAATCAGACATGAGTTCTCTCATCCCCTTGTTATTTTGCCCAGATTTCGTTGACTATAACGAGATCACAAATACCTAGCAGAAGGTGCCTGCATTTAGCTATCTATATTTATATCCTTAAATTTTTAAAACATATATAAAGTAAGGGTACTTTTTATTTGCTAATTCATTTATTTGCTATGAGAAATGGTATTTTAAAAAGAGTGTCTTTAACAGTGATCTCTACAAAAACAAAGTTTCATGGCTTTTATGCTTTATCATGAGGTAACACAGAGCACATGTATTGCAGAAAGTGCTGCCAGTGCTCAGACTCCAGTGCTGACAGCAGGATCCTGTCTGCTCTCTGGAGAACACGATGGCTTTTTTTATTCACTTCATCCTAATTTCTTTATTCAATGCACAGGAAAAAAGAACTTTCTCTGAAGAGAAAGGATATTTGACAGCAAGAGCTTTACCATAAATACTGTTTAATCAGCTTGTACATTAGTTGAAGTGTAGTTTCTTTTTGTTCCTATCTTGTTTTTGTTTTCTGGCCATTATTGAGTTTAACCTGGTCCAAGTTTGTGCTGAATCATCCTCTCCAATCACAAAACATGTAGTTCTTTCATTCAGGATATTCTAGGGCAGCAAAGAGCCACAGTCTAGCTGCCTACTCTGTCTCAGCCAGCATCCTGAAAACTAAAATCGGCAACCGTTGCTGTGCCCTGTGAGAGGACTGGATTGAGCGGGATGCACTTCTCCAGCCAGCTGTTGCCCTTGACACTGCTCCTGAGAAAAGGCAAGCCAATTCTTGAGGCTCTCCCCAGCTCTTTCTCTTAGTTTCATCACTTGCTTCAGCTTTTCCCATTCCTGGGACTGCCAATCTTCTAGTTCTTGCAGAACTGAGGTAAATTTTTTCCTGTTTCTGATATGGCTTGAATTATCATCATCATCATCATGGCTTGGCTTCGTGAGTGAAGATCTGGGAAGGGTTTTTCCCGCCCTCACTGCAAGCAATGAGCGCACTCTTTGGGCCTGTGTGGTGGATTTTTTAGGTGAGGCGCAGCGTGCGCAGAACCGGCTCCACCCTTTACACCTGAGGTTCATCTGCCAGGGCCTAGCGAGCTTGGATGGTGACAGCAAAGTCCTCGGGTCGTAGGTTTGGTTAGAGTATCCTTCTCTTAGATGGAGCCTTACAGGGCTAAACGAGCTCCATCTGCCCGGGTTTGGAGTCAGAGTTGTTCTTCTCCTAGGATGGCTGCCCGAAGGCTAGTGAGCCCATCCTGCCCGTGGACACACTTTGTCTGACCCTTCAGTTGAGACCTGTCTGGCTTGGGAGACCCCACCGGAGGCACATGCCACCACCAGCACAGCTCTCAACCTCACAAGGGCACGCAAGCTCCTTCCCCATGGCAAGGGGGTGCCCATGAAAGAGTTGCTGCTCTACCTCTGGACATCACAGACCCGGGCACGGGGCGGCCAGGGCCTGCCAAGAACAGGACTCCTGGAGGGTGGCTTGAATTAGCAGAATTCTAATAATTGCATTTTCCTGCCAGGCCTGTATCTTCCTATTTAAATTCTTCTGAATCTGTGAAAAAGGTAATGCAGGCTGAAGTACTGCATTTAGAGTAAGGTGACCTCTTTACTTGGCGTCAACTCTAAAGCAACTGTTTTGTAATTGGCTGACTCTCAAGATCTACTCTTTTCCAACATGCTGGAGAGCAATCCCTCTTGTCCTATCCCCCTCCACTGGGGAAAATTGTGTTCGTTCTGAACTTGAAGTGATTAAAATAAAAACTTACTGAAGTTCTGAAGTCATTGTTCAGTTTGTTCCAAACATTAAATGAATCATAAAAAAGTTTCCAGTTATATTTTTATGAACCATATCTTAAGCCAAAACTGATGGGCTGGAAGAAAGGGAAAAAAAAAAAAAAGAGAGAGGCAGAAAACTTGTCTGTACTTGGAGACTGAGTTATTAATTTACTTGTAAGTAATACTTGAGATGAGCTGTTTTGGATGCTACCAATGCTTCATAAAATAATTATATTGTATTGTCTGCTACAATTTTTATTGCATGGTTGTATCTTACTTCAATTTCTAATACACACACTGGTAAACCTCTTTGTCATGTCTATCCTGGTCCAGGTTCCAAAGTAATATAGAAAGGTCTGAGGGCTCATAAGCTTCTCATATATTCTTTAAATCTGCAATATCCAAAAGCTAGTAATTTTCCTTGCTGTGCATACACTGAAAATCTTATTTTTCTTCCTGCTCAAACACAAGTTCAGTGCTGCATGCAGGGACTTTTTAGTAAAATGATTAAGAAAACTGGTTAGATTTTCTGTTGGTTTAAATGCGGTGCAGTTCATTTGAAGCTGATGGAATGATACCAAATTATCCTTATGAAATATACTATAATGTTCTAGAAAATACCTCTGAGAAAAGTAATGAAGTATCAGAGGACATTTATTTTAAAGCACAGTGTGCATCAATATTTAATAATAGGAACACAATACTATTATATGTACTTTATTTTTACATGCTTTAATAATCTGTAATCCCTAGCCATTAAAAACTTTAGTTAATCAGTGTTCTTAAAGCATTTCTGAGATCCTTGTATCACTGGTGCTGCATAGGTACATCTAACTTTTTTTCTGCCTGCTTTCTTTGCATACTTTTTTCTTTTCAGTGGTTTGGAAAATTCCCTTTGACTGCCATAGCAGCCACGCAGCCGATGGCAAGGCTGCAGAAACTACACGTACTGAAGGCTACAGGGCTACGTGTGATGCAGAAGTGGGCAACTGGATTGGTACATGCACAAAGCAGCACTCAGCCTCTAAATATGCAATGAAGCTGGTGACGATCTTTTGACAAATATTGAAATAAACTTTCAGAAATTTTCTTTTTCTTGGCCATTGCTTATACTTTTCCTTCACTTAAGTTTTGAAGGAAATTGCAGCTTTCTGGTCAAATATTTGAAAACACAGAGTTTTGTTTTGCTTTGCCAACTCCATGTCTTCACCCAGAGCGACTAAACTTGCAGTGAAAACAGTTTCAAATTCCAAAAGAAAGGTAATGGTTGTATTTTCATGTTGTAACATTTTCATTAGTGCCACATGTATCTTGCTGTAGTATCTGAGAGTGAGATTTGTGAGGCAAGGTATATGTAGATGAAGGATATAAAATCTGGATTTATTTCTTAGAATTTTCCAAAGTGCCAAGTTGGGCTGAAATGAAACTGGAGTACAGAAAAGATACGCAACCAATGAATATTGTAACTAGATCACCATTTTTGTGTGAAAAGGATTTTTCAGTGAACTTGTAGACATTGAGAGTGTGAATGGAAATTCATGAACTCAGTATGCTTAGGAATTCAGTTTAGTTTAGTAAGTTTATTAAAAAAATCCACTTTTTTTTTTTTTGCTCAGCTTACAACCACAAATTCAATACCTCACTGTTTCTTTTTTTTTTCCCCACGTAACTACCTCTATGAAAGCATAAGGTTCATTTAATGTCTGTGCTTTACTAATAATGGGTTTTGTGAGAAACAAAAATTGTCAAGGTAAAGGGTATGACCTCTTCTATTCTCTCTTTAGTCCTGCGTTGCAGCACTGTGCTTCGTTACCTTACTGCACTTCACTGCAAAAGCTAATTACAGTTAAAATTAAACTCTATAGAGTGTGTCCCGCTGCCTTTTAGCTGCTAGACACAAAGATGAGGCTGATTCCTGTGTATTCAACTCTTGTTTAGAAGATTCATGTTTATCTAATGTGAAGTCAATATTATTGTCCTGAAAAGAGTTAGAGTATTGCTAACAATCCATCAGGGAGTGCTTCTTTATAGTACTGATGCTATGCTCTAGTGGCTCAGAAACCATTTAACAGTGCTAAGATTCTGATCTACCTTTGTGCGTTAACATTCAAACCATCATTTATCTCTTCTTAAATGCTTAACAATAAAATAGTCCATCGTGTTTAACAGTTGGATATTTTGTGAGTGGAGGGAAGGGAAGGAAAAAAATGAGGTACCAGTGGAAGTGATGGAAAATAGAGGAACATGAACCAAACTCCCTAGGTCTTCCTCTATACAACGTATATATATATATATACACATACATTTTTTTGACATATATTAATATATAGCATAGGAATCAGGAGATCTGGGTGGATTCATATCACCTAATGCAGTGTATAAATTTATCTATGGCTGAACTAGAAGCCTTGTAGTGCTGTCTTTACAGGGGATGGAGAAAATTAGACCTCCAGAAAATGACTTATTTTAAGGACAAGGTGAAAGCTGCTTTAAATTGCTCTTTTTTCTCTTTGACTGAGTAACTGTGCTTCAATAATTTGACTTCCAGGTACCTAAGTTAGGGCAGGTGCATCAAAGTCTGGATGGCTATTGCTTGCTCTGGCTTTGTAAGCATGGGCAAGTCACTTAATTTTCTTTGTGTAATGTATACTCTGGTGTATAACAATTTTCTCTATTATTCTGTCAATGATATTGATATTCCCCCCTCTAAATAATTTATGAAATGTTATAGGTATATATTTGTATATATATATATATTTGAAACAAAAAATAGGAAGGGAGAAGGTTGGACATTGTGTATCAGAAGAAAACAAGTTTTATATTAATACTGATATGTCTATTTGCAGAAGAAGATCTATAGAAATGTTTTCTGTGCTTCGTTGCACACAATAGAGTAAAACGCAGCTGAAAATAAAAAAGCTCTTTCAAAGCATTGGTCTATGCTGCAGAGTCTGGCAGAGTGGAAAAGAGATGAATGGTAGGACCAGGTATGTCTCACAGCACAGCATGGCACCATTATGGCGTGATGGAGTGGCCATGCCCTGATCTGCCCTTTTTGCAACTGCAGTTGACTGCTTTGGTCATGAGTACTTTCAAAAATTATTTGAAAGACAGAGATATTCTTCTAGTCATGACCAGCACAATTCTGGTTCTTGGTACAAGTTCAGTTTTTCCACATCTCTAGATGGTGCGCCTTTGTGAAGGGAGTCTGTATTAAAATTTACAGCAAGTAAAAGATACAGATATTTTAAAATTAACTCAATTCTAATTTCTAATTTCTAATCAGTTCTGACATTGTGATACCATTTGATTGATATAAGTCTTTTACAATAAAACTATCTTTGTCTTTTCTCAAATCAGTGAGGACAATTGAAGTGCTGTTTGTTTTGGGGGGATTTTTGGGTTTTTTTTTTATTTTTTAAATACAGCTTGATATTTTTTTCCTTGCAGTCTCAGTTCCAGTACAAGAATCGTAAGAAGCAATGAGGATCACAATGACTTTGATCTCATTTCTTCCATTGTACCTCTTTCTAGATCGTTAGGATTACTCCTGCTTTACTGTAACTGGTTTCTGTGAGATTGGAGTTAGGCTTCACTGTTTCAGTTTAGATTTTTTTTTTTTAAGAAGTTTTAACTTTATACTGGTTTTGCTGTCTCCCCATTTGTTTTGTTCATTTTTCAATGTACTGTTTAAAAGATTTTACTAGAGTGGGAAGAGAAAAAAATTACAACCAGCAAACAAGCTGCTCATGTTCTGCTGAAGAATAAAGAAAAAGACTATTTTTGGTAGGAAAAGAACAGTTACAAATAGACAGATATTTTGTCCTTTTCCTGTTAGCAATGCATTGGTTTTTCTTTCAATAGATAATGCTGTCACATTTATTCTTTGATTTTAACAATGTCACATTCACAAGACAAGGTCATTTAACCTGTGTTTAGTGGACAAACACATAAAGCCGCAAGATAGTATGTAATACAAACTATTTTCAGATTGGGTTCGGGAATTAGAATGACAGAATGAATGAACTCCAGATTTGAAGAGCAAACATTTAATGTGGCATGTTCAGCACTGGCCAACTTGATTAGATTAAATGCCATATTTTCATGCAAGGTGTAAATATTTAACTATAGCTCTATGCTGTTGATCAAAGCTGTTTGCTTGGCTGAGATGATTAAATAAGGGTTAATAAATATAACCTCTGTTAAATCTTCTATAACCAAATTTATCTCTCAGCTTCACCTACCGTAGAATTAATAACTAAAGCTGGCAATTGTGAGCCAGAACATTTGGGCACAATATCTCTTGAGCTGAGTGTTTGATATTTGCTCAGAGCGAGAGCTATAATTGATTGACAGTCACAGTAAATGAACTAGTTCTCATTTGCTCATCTGGACCGAGAAAGGGGCAAGGACCTTCTGATGATCTCATTTGTGGTATGCCAAAACGTGATGTGCTGATTACTAATTATGGGGCACCTACTGCTATGATGTGCAATATGAAAAGATACAGGACGTTGTCAGATGCATTGGTGTCTTTGATCAAGTAGTACCTGAAGAAGGAGGCTCCCACCTTTTCCTAAGCATAAGACCCAATGAGGATTAAGGTGTGAGAAGGAGAAAGGCAACATGACTATGCACACCCACATGGCAGTATGCATGGGACAAGGCACGATGCCACCCAGGACTAATTTTTCTGTTATAACGGAGGAAGTTTCAGTTGACAACTATAGCTTAAATTATACTGTGTATCACTCCATATAATGTATTTACCTCTTAAGGCTTCCGAGGTTATTTGACCTTAGCTGGAAAAGTTGACTACATATTATTAAGGAAGATCTGTTTGGATGATTTTCTTATTTTTGAGCTGCATAATTAAGACAATTTAACTGGTCTCATTTAACAGACAGCCAACAACAATAGGCAGGGAGTGACAAGGCTGAAAGATCACATTCAGTGTCCCTGTCTATGTTTTTGATCTGTGCCCAGCTAAGTTCCTTGCGCCCATATTATGGTCAGTTTGACCCTCTTTGTCTTCAACATACAAGTTTGGACTTCTGGAATTCCTGTTTACCTATCAGCAGGCTTTAAAGAGCCTTTTCTGTCTCTGTTTTAGAGTTTGTCTATCTAATCATACCTTACCAATCTTGACAGAATTTATCATAAGACAAATAATGACATTAGAATGATGGATGGACTGTATCAAAGAAGATGATAAGCAAGTGCATACTATTGCTGCCTGAGATAGGTGAAGATGGAGTGTACTGCATGACAGCAAAGCTCCACGTTATAGGAAAGAAGAAGGAAGATAAATTATGCAGGATAAACCAGCATATCCAGAAATTTACAAAGTTTGTTTCAGAATTTCCGTTTCACTGCTTTGGCTGGTGTCTGGTACTAACACTGAATTTTCTAAAAAATCACGCGCAGGCTATTTTTCATCCTGGAGAAGGGGAGAAATAAAACCATCCAAGAGGATACTCTTTTTCCAACAGTCTTCAAAGACCTTCCAGAAGTATTAAAAATTGGATTGTTATAGTAGCATCATTTTAATACATAATTTTCCAGTTCATGTAAGATATTTTTGTGAAATAATTCTGGATGTTTGAAAACCAAGCAAACAAAATAGTCTAAAACTTCAAAAGTAGTGAATGAACATCTTACTAGCAAAAATAGAATGCAGCAGAAATGCAGCAAAAATGGAGATTTTTGTTCAAGACATGTTGAAAACCTGTGATGTTAGACCCTTCCATGGGAAGTACGGTCAAGTACGATGGTGAAGACTGTAAACACCTAGCAAACAAATTAAACAGCTGCCTAATGTTATCCCATGATGGAACAGGGTTGCTCTACCACTTTTGGCTGCTGAGAACCCCTCCAACCGCACCTCTTGTGCAGCCTCAGTGCATTTGTTCCAGCATGTACCTGTTGCTCTAATTTGCACTTGCTGCCCTGGTGTGTTTTGGTACCAGGGCTGGTGCCAGCATGTGAGCTGTTATTCTTGGTGCTGGTGGAAATAATGCTTAGGAAGGTGTTACTAAGGGTGAGAAAGTCCTCCTGAATGTGAGAGTTGCCCATCGTTACCTAATTTGTGTAGAAAATACAGTTTGGATTTTATAAATGTGGATTGTTTTCTATTTAGTAAACCAAAGATAATTGTAACATAAATTCACATCCTGAGACCAACCCTAACCCTAACTCAGTCTTTATGAAAGGATCAAAAATTTCTCCTCCACCATAGAGGGTTTCTGAAATTCAGCCCTGGGTAGAGGCATGAGGAGAAAATCAGTGGAAAAGATGCCCTCCCACCCATTGCGAACTTCTTCTTAAGTCTTAAAAATGGTCTGAGTTTGAAAATTGACAGAGCATTAGAGCCTTGCTTAAAGAATCTCCTGAGACAGAAAAAGTCCAGAGTATCAGACTCTTCCTGAAAATGTTAGATATTCTATCATTATCCGAGAATGAGGTATTAGAATAGTATTTACTATGTCAAATATTTATTGTGGTCTCAGATATGAAGTATTATATGGGAAAAGCTGTGTACAATGATATAGGTGAGTTCTGTTATTTATAGCAAGTTGCTACAACCTGCTGCTGTCTGATGATGTCGAAGGCAGTGGTTGGGATACATTGCTTTACTCTTTCAGATTGATTTTAGGTTATAAACCTTAGACATTACAAGTAGAATATACTTACTGGGATTTAGATAGGAGAATATACTCCATGTCTTACTTCTCTTTTCTGAGCCAAATCCTCTTTGGAATATTGTCTGTGCACATGCTATGTGATTCAGCTCATTCAAGCCTGGAAGGGAGAGAGGGAGAGATGAGACACACAGGTTTCATCACTCTGCAGGAACTCAGGAGCTTGTTAAGGCAACGATGTGTAGCACGGGCAAGTACAGCCAGCCAGGCACAGCACAAAGCATGCATCGTAAAGCCAGAATTCTGACTGGGAAGATCTGGCATCCAGGACATGGCATTATTCCCAGAAAGACAAGCAATTACAACATGAAGGGCCTGTAACAAAAGCTTTATGTCCTGCAGCCAGGACAGCCTGCTTAGATTTTGACAAATGAACCAATGTACGCTGGTCTTAACCTGCGTACGGAAGAGTGCAGTGATAGTGCAGGGATAGCTAGGGCTGTGATCCTGGAGCTGCAGGACTGGAAGCAGACAAGGAGGGGCAAGTGGAAACGCTGGGGAGCTGAGTTAAGGAAATGCATTCAGAGCCGCACACACAACCACCAAGCTGTGGCAACTATGCTGTAGTGACAGCAAAATTGCTTGAAAGCCAGACTACTGCACTGACAAACAAGGTACAAGTTTAGTACTAAGAGCACCCCCGATTCACCCTAAACTAAAACAATGAATGTGACAAAAAGATCAGAATTTGGGAAGCGAGACGTATGTTAAGAAGAAAAAGGGAAGGAATCTGCACTGACAAACAAGGTACAAGTTTAGTACTAAGAGCACCCCCGATTCACCCTAAACTAAAACAATGAATGTGACAAAAAGATCAGAATTTGGGAAGCGAGACGTATGTTAAGAAGAAAAAGGGAAGGAATAGCAAAAAAAAAAAAAAAAAAAAAAAAAAAGCAACAAACAACCCCAAAAAACCCCCGACATAAGTACAGTTCTTCAGGTTTTAGGAAGTTCTCCTAAGATTTTTTATCCTAAATGAACAAATTGCAGAATGGCACACTATTTCTCTATGTATGAGAAGGAAATACCAAAGAAATAGGAAGAGGAAATATAATTTTAAAAAGAAGGATGGTGTTTATATTTACAAAAGAGCTGTTTTCAGTGCACACAAATTCAGAAAGAAAGACACAAGTCTTAGCAGTGAGCCAGTATAATATTAATGAAATGCAAATGAATATTTTTAATGAATGCACCCAATAATTCAAAGGGTGTTGTCTTTGATGAGACCTTCAGGGAAATTTCACAGGAAAGGTGGAATATTTCTGTCACATAAGAGGTCTTCATCTACACTTCACTCAAAAATATAGAGATGAAAAACTATTCCTGCAATCAAAGAAAGGAAGATAAAAGATACAGATAATGGAACTAAAACTTGTGGGTTGCCAGAGAGACTAGACTCTTCATGAAAAGGATTACAGTTAATCCCTCCAGGCACAGTTCATATTCTTGGCAAGACAGCCAGACATAATGGGCACATAAGTGTAAATGAAAGTGCGACTCGTCATGATACAGACACACACGTGGCCACACATAAACACGCCTGAGCACTTGTGAGAAACAGAATGTACAAATCTGTAGTGTAACAACGGGATATTTTTAGCAGGTTTTTCCTAAATTGTGAACACATTTCAAGTCTGCCATAGAGGATTAACGTTATTGGTCAGCAGGTTATGTTCTGTATTCACTGCCTAAATTAAAAATTAATATGTCGTCTTTGTGTTCCTGCAGAAATTTAACCCAAGATGACAAGATTTGTGAAAATACAGGTTTCCTGAAGGCGTGGGATGTCTTTCCGTGACCTTCTCTTTCCAAGACATCATGAATACAAAGTTCACCAGCAGTGAACCCTTTGTGGATCCTAATACTTGTCACTGCTGACACAGTTAGAGGTGCCAGCCTGATTCTGTATAGCCTTACACAGGAGAACTCAGCTCTAGAGACTCCTGATCTGATCTCAGGTTCTGCGTGCCCTGAAGGCTGCCACTGGACTTTTATCTGTGACAAAGGAGAGTGTCCCTCCCCTTTGGGTGAGCATACCTTTAGGTATGCTTGAATCACTTTAAAACTAGGAAATAAAACCAGTTTTATTCTAGCAAAGCAAAGGGTTGAAGGTTTTTTTCACGCCTGGATAGAAATTTAAAGCCTATACCTGGCAGGGGGGCTTTGTTCGACAGTCATTAATGCAGGATGCCTCTAAGGTATCCTTCAGTGCTGGAGACCATGGAGCCAATTCAACTTCTGAGCCATCCACGGTGAAGACATTTATGAATAGGCCTCCTGCTCACTGCTGGGGCTACCAGAATCTCACTGCAACTTTCCCTCCGCACGAGCACCGTTCATCTCCATGCTTTTTGTTTAGAGACTGATGTTACTGTGGTTTTGATTAGAACTGCACATTTGTTAGAGTGCAGGTGAAAGATTTGGGGGGGTTGTGTACAGCTTTTTCAATAAGTAAAAAGTCTTTGATGTGTGGATTCTTCCTTCTAAGTTTTCCTTTCTTTGTAGCGAACCGAATTGCAGTGGATCTTCACTCCTCTGCCGTGCAGGAGGGTGTGATGTGTGCCACTGACTTTCTTCAGAGCTTGGTTCTACCTTAGAATTCTAATAACTAGCAATTCTACAACAACTTTAATAAACTCGGCCACTTGTTATTTACTCTCTGCAGAAGACAAGGACGGTATATTAAAAAGCAGGTGACAAATTTGACATTTAGAATGTTTTTTCCAAATAAGATCACTTGTTTGCCCTTTGCCAGCTTGGGGTATTCTGGCTGTCGCAGGCCAGCTGAAAAGATAAGCAAATCTCTCACTTCTACCTGAAAAAAAATAATAAAAAAAAAAGAGACACTGATAACAGCTATAACAGATCACAGAATCATATTTTATTGTTAAATTAGAAGCAGCACAATTTTAATCAATTCAATATTTTTGCTTCCTTTATGCTGTATGTGACATTTAGCTTCAGAAAGACAATAAATTGATAAAAAAAATTTATGTTTCCTATTTAATGGACAAAAAATTTGTGAAGGGATGATTTTTGAGGTGTACTGTAAAAATTTCATACAGTAATATAAATGTAAATAGGGAACTTTTGATAAGCAATGTATTCTCAGAGAGTTGTTTTTCACCTTATTCAAACATTATCAACGATTAGGAGAAAACATGGAAACAGATTGCATAAACAAGTATGTAACCATATAGCAAAATGTAATCAAGTAAGAGCAAAACTTGTCCTGATGCCTATGATATAGGGAGATTTGTTATCGGGGACAGTAACTTTGAAAGGAGTTCAAAGTAAATCACTCACCCTGCCTAACTGCGGTGGGCTGGAGATGGTGCTCTCCTGAGGTTGCTTTCAGCTTTGTATGTCTTTGATTCCACAGAAAGGCATGGTTCCACAGAAAGAGCTCCTAGTTCAGTACCGTAGCCTCTGTTCTTCAAATAATTTCATAGGCAAATAATTTACTACAATGCAAAGTAATGTTACAATATTATAATAGTGTTCTATATAAACAATGCAAAAATATCGATAACCTTGAGAAGTTTTGAAGAAGAAACATGAGAATTGTCACAGCATTGTAAAAGGTGCTTATAGTAAAAGATGCCTTTGACAATATGGACATTTTAGAGCTGACTGTTGTTTGAGTATTTTGAACAAGCACACACTTTGGAATGCATCCTTAAAAAGTCTTTATATTGCTTGTTGTCCCGGTTTGAGCTGAAACTTCCTGGTTTGAACTGAAACTTCCTTGTTTTGAGTAATGGACCAATAGAATTATTCCATGCAAATACAATAATTCCGCATTTAATTGGTTAAGAGAGTCAGGTGCAATGTTACATGTCAAGGCTTTAAAACACGCAGCAGCTCGGGGGAGGGTCTCTCTCTCGGGCTTCCGGACTCCATGAAGAGAGGAGAGCTCCCGAGCCGAGTCCTCCCACGAACCGACCTGCCGACCGGCCAGCCTGAGAGCAGCCTGAGACCAGGCCGAGGCCTGAGGGATCACAAAGTTTTCGTCTGGAATCGGGCGTGATAGCTGAACTCTTCCAGCTATT
Organism: Buceros rhinoceros silvestris; assembly: GCF_000710305.1. NCBI lineage: Eukaryota > Metazoa > Chordata > Aves > Bucerotiformes > Bucerotidae > Buceros > Buceros rhinoceros. The sequence goes on along the minus strand of NW_010432230.1, from coordinate 1,459 downwards.
TCGTGCCAAGGGCTTTTCTCCTGAGTTTTCTCCATCTGCTCTGTGTGCGGGGGGCTCCTTTCCCCCCTTTCCCGGCGTGAGAGAGGGATCCGACCAGGCCGGGGCTTAGCAAGGCCGCACACCCCCACCTCGCTGTTGGCTGCCTGCCAACAACAGCACCGTCAGGAGCTCCGGCCTTGAACAAAAGAACCTTCGCTTTCTTTTTTTTTTTCCCTTTTCCCTTTGGTTCGTAACTATATGCATACATATATATAATAGAGTATAGATGTGTGGATTTATTGCATATTAAAAGTTTGTTTCAGCTTTTCCGAACGCAGACCGAGGTGTGAATTTCTTCCTTCCCCTTTAAAACCTTCCTTCTGTCGCTGGCAAGACAGAAGGAATCGTTAAGGATTTGAGGAGTGGGTACCTCGGTCCCTCGACCCTTAACATTTGTTGTATATTGGTTATCTATTGTCCAACGATAAGCTAGTTATTAAATATTTCTTTTATGGTAGATCCCAAAGTATTAGAACATATGTATATATACTTACATATGTATATTTATGTACACATTTCAATATGATAATCAAATAGCCTGAATTCTTTCTCACTCTGGGGTGAATCTGTGTCTGTTGAAATCAGCGGTAGTTTTGCCTTTGACTTCAGTAGAATTTGGATTCCCTAGAAAACCTGCATGTATTATTTGAACGAATTAGAGTAATCGTGCTTTTTATAAGTGCCTTGTGCAACTGCACTAACTATGAGTTTGACAACCTTGTAACATACCTGACAGCTCATATGCTTGCTATAGTGTTAGGTTTGGGGGTTGGTTTAACATCCTTTTTTTAATGAGTCCTTTAGCACATGAAGACCAGTTCAAACGTGCATGTCTAAGGCTTACACATCATGGGTTTGCTCATAGTGCCAGTTTACACCATCCCCTTTCCCTAGCTGCTTATACACAACCCCACCGAGATATTGAAAAAACAGTTTATGCAACCATGCAATGAACCAGAACAGGGCACTGGTCTAACAAATGCATATTTCTTTTTCCTGGAAAAGCAGAATCCAGGACAAGCAGATGAGGAGTGAGCTAGCCTTGCATAACCACTATTGTTTCCAAATAGACACTTCCTCTAAGACACTTAGAATGACTGATTGCTGTTAAACTGAGACTCACAATTTTAAGAAAAAGAAACAGCATGGGGCTGAGTTTAATGGGAGGGTAAAAGGGCAACCCGAATCCAGTTAGAGAGCCAGGACATATATTGAATTAATACATACCAGCACCTGCGGAATTTCTTAGATGGGAAGAAACACATTTGGAATAAAGAAAAAAAGTAGATGGGGGCATGCTGCTGTTATTACAAACACGGTTTTGTATATGGTCCAGCATATTGGCTCTCATACAGACTTATTTTATTAATCTCATCACAGTCTTCCTGGGGGGGTGGGTGGGGGTGGGGTGGGGAGTAGG
>NW_010432229.1:32625-32844 GCF_000710305.1 Buceros rhinoceros silvestris | reverse complement strand
CGAGTACGGGGCCAAGGACTACCGGCAGCAGATGCCCCTGAAGGCCGACCACTGCTCGCGTCCCCTCTGGGTGGTACGTGCAGCCGGGGCCTCGCTGCGCCCGGCCTCGGGCCTTCGCTTCCCTGGGGGTCGGTGGAGGCGCACAGGCCTCCCTGTGGAGCCAGCGGTGCCCTTGAGCCGCGGGCCGGCATAGGGGGAAGTGCACACCCACACGGGGGA
>NW_010432229.1:29740-32458 GCF_000710305.1 Buceros rhinoceros silvestris | reverse complement strand
CCGGCTGCGGCAGGTCTGTCGGTTATCAGTAGGGTTTGTAAGGGAAACTGGCGGGGAGGGGTTTGTGGGTTTTTCTTCCCTACAGAGAAGCCTGGACTATGCTGCAGACCATCCAGCAAAGCCTGCTCCACTCTCCAGAGTCAGAGTCGCAGAGTCTGCTAGGCTGGAAAAGATTTTTATGGTCATCAAATCCAACTGTTAAGTAGAGACACCAAAAAAATAAAAAGGGGTGTGTGTGCAGGAGGAGGGAGCGTGCTCCTTGGCAGCTCACTCGGTGAGGTTTGTTCTGGTGGGGTGGGTGAGTTTGGTACCTGCAGCACCACTGCTGGGACAGTTGGGCTGATGGCAGCATGAGGCCACCAGAGATAATACCACCAGCTCCCTGCCTGGGAGCCCCTTGGAAAGCCCAGGGGTGTTTCTCCCATCCTAGCAGCCTCCTCACAAGTCCCCTCTCTGTTGGGCATCCCTTGCTGAGCACTTGCCATTGACCGACAGGGCAGTGGAACACCTTAAGCCAGATGTTCCTGGGAGGGAAGTGAAATGGCTTGTGGCAGTGACTGCATTGGCTAATGACACAAGCGCACTCTTTTGTTGCAGTGACACAGCAGCAGGCTTTGCATGTTGGAGCAAAACGGCCTTAAGACAGGCTGGTCTCAGTTTCTGGGACTGGTGCCACTTGTTTTCTCTGCCCTGAAAGGGATGTCCATAAAGCTGTCCACGGCTCAGCCAGCAGTATGAGCGTGTGAAGAAGAGGAGCCTGCAGAGTGTCTCTTCCTGAAAGCTGTGACACAAGTGCCATCTTTCATCCTCCATTCATTCTGTGTCAAATGAGAGGGGAGTTTTGTTTCAGGGAAGTAGGGCTGGAAGCTTGCCTCTGCCCAAGCAATTTGCTCAGCATTAAAAAAGAAAAGAACCCCAACATGTCAGTCTGGAGACGCTTACTTGATCTGGGTGTGATTTATTCTTAGTGCCATAAAACGGATTTGGGCAAATCAACATCTGGACGCTTTCAGAAGACAGAAGTTGTATTTTCCTGCGTCTCCTTTCTTCTTTCTCTTGTAGCAAACTTTTTTTTTGAAACCTTATGATGCACTACTACCTAAATAGCAGACTGTCTCTATGTCTTAGTATCTGCTTTATAGGAAATTACTTATTTTTCTGAGCTAACGCTGTTGTGCCTTCAGCATTTCTTTTTTTTCTGTAGGCTCCTGATGGACATATTTTTCTGGAAGCTTTTTCTCCAGTTTACAAATATGCACAGGATTTTTTGGTAGCCATTGCTGAGCCTGTGTGCAGACCAACCCACATTCACGAGTACAAGCTGACTGCTTACTCGCTGTATGCTGCCGTTAGCGTTGGCTTACAAACAAGTGACATTACAGAGTATTTACAAAAACTGAGCAAGACTGGTGTCCCAGATGGAATAATTCAGTTTATCAAGGTAAGACTATTTTATTGGCATTGGAAACATCTGCTGCTTCTGGTGAAAGACATCTCTGCTGTCTGTGTTTAATTGATTTATGTGTTTTAATCATTCATTGGGGTTTTTCGTCTTGCTCTATATTGTCATTCTCTCAAGAGAGCAGAAGCTTAATCTTATTTTTTGTCTTTTTTCTATAGTATATTGCTGTACACATACTATTTTCACAGTGTATCCTGTGTGGGGTTTGTACCTCTTAAAAAAAAAATAGTGTACTCAAGCATCTGTGTGCAGACTTTCAGCCAGTGTGAATAGTACACGGGGAGAGTTTCCTCACCATTGCTCTGGAAGAAGGCTGTGAGCATGGGAAGCAGTCTAGGGTATCTGGGTGCTATAAAACATAGCCTGCCTCATCCTGCAAGTATGTTCCTGCAGTCTTGGAAGCAGTGTGGAGTTGGGTATAAAGCCTGAGGATGTCCTGACAGATGTCCTGTGTGAGGTGATGTGTACATCTGAAAACACCCGTTCAGATTTGTTCTGTAGGCAGGACAACATTGCAGGAGGATGTTTTACGTCACTGTGCTTCCCCACAGAGACCTGAAACGCATTGCAGTGTTTGGTGCCAAACGCAGGATCGGTCTTTCACGTGTTCCTAACGACTGCTCTTGTTCGTTTGTAGCTGTGTACTGTCAGCTATGGGAAGGTGAAGCTGGTGCTGAAACACAACAGGTAAGTGGCTTCTTCCATAACCAGTGTGCAGAGGAAGGCATCCACGGGCACGTCTGCGCCTGAGCAAGCGGTCTCAGCAGCTGTTGAGTCTTACCGCTCACAGCTCCGTGTGGTGTCTGTCAATACCAGATCCCTTTTTCAGTTGTTGGAAGTGTTTAATACATTAGTCAATGAATTCAGTTTGGCTGTCCTGAGCTACCACTGGTTGTCGTTACGCTTTTAAAAATAGGTTGTGGATTTGACATTCTAGCTTGTTTCTTTATTGCTTGGAGTTGCAGTATGTCCTTAAGGTTTTCAAATAACAGTTTCATTCATTCATTCCTGATTTATATGAGCCTGGTTAGACAAGTTTTCCTACAGCTGTCCTTCTGTCTGGTGTATTCTGACATGCAATCCATTATCCAGGAAGCATAAGCAACTCCATTGGCAGGAGGTATTTGCTTGTTGCTGAACCTGATTTGTTCTAAACCTAGGAGCTAATGTTGGAAGGTTCCTCAAGAGGTCGGCTAGGTTAGAGCTGACCCATTTTATCTAAACCTGTGATTCTGTGGGGAGAGGGAAGGGAAAGA
>NW_010432229.1:4154-29685 GCF_000710305.1 Buceros rhinoceros silvestris | reverse complement strand
TATCTAAACCTGTGATTCTGTGGGGAGACGGAAGCGAAAGAGATGGCAGAAACCTAAAGCCTGTGTCTGTGCTTTGCCTGTGTTTTCTTGTGCCCCTTTTATTTTTTTTGCCAAATTCTCTGTTGTCCGTAGATAAGCCCTGGGATTCTAATCAAATCCTCTGCTTATGCTGCTGCTCTTTTGAACCTGCTGCTTTGGGTAGAACTAATTACTGACAGGTTTTTGTCCTCTTTCTAGGTGTTTCTGAGAAAAAGATTTCTCCCATGCTACTTAAGACTTAAGTCTCACTTTGCTTATATTTTAACTGTGATCTCCAGCTGGCATCATTATTGATGAACCTGCAGGGAGAGAAACAAATTCAGGATGCACTAATTTAAATTTTTAGATGGTTTGTGCTTTGGAGGTTTTGGATTTTGGGCTTTTTTGTCTTGTGGGCAGGACTTGAAAACACTACATGCTGTGTTTTCACAGACTCAGTTCAGTCTCAAAAAAAGTGATGTGTGTCACACGTCACAACTAAGACATGTATGTGAGGGCTGTCTCTAGGCAGTTCTGCTGGAGTTTTCTCGCTTGTGTTATGTTAGAGAATGTTTGAGCAAGATTGAAACTGCAAAGTATGTGATGCTTTTGGTACGAGGCATCTTTTAAAAATTTTGATTGCTATGATTTCCTTATTTTTAAATTACCATCCCCAAGACTGGATACTTGAGAGTGCATTTGGGATAGCTATGTATTTAAGCATCTATGCCACTCTTCTTGTAAGTTATTCAGTTCATTAGTTCGTAAAAATGTGTTTCTTTGTTCTTTAATTTTAGGTATTTTGTGGAAAGTACCCACCCTGATGTCATTCAGCAGCTTCTGCAAGACCATGTAATTAGAGACTGTCGCCTGAGAAACGCTGAGGGTGAAGAAACAGAGCTCATTACAGAGACGTTCACAAGTAAATCAGCGGTATGTTTGGGCATGTTTTAGACATACTGGATTAACAGCAGATAAACTGTTGAGTGGTTTGGAGTGGTTATTGTTTGCCTCTTGTATCAGCAGTTGCTTCTGGTTCTGTCAGCGATGATCTGTGCCTCCGTAAGGAGGCCAAACTTGGGAACAGAGTGGATAAGTGTGTCTCCAGTGAAACCCTTGGTGAAAATTCCTGTCTATCTGTTTCAGATTTCCAAATCCAGTGAAGGTGGCTTGGGTCCGTCAACATCCCAGGGAACAGATGCTCAGAATAAGCCAGATGTTCCAGCTGACTTATTTGAGTTTTATGAGCAGATGGACAAAGATGAGGAGGAGGAGGAGGAAACACAGACAGTGTCTTTTGAAGTCAAGCAGGTACGAGTATTTTAGTCTCTGCACTTGTAGCTTTGGGGGACGTGCCCAGGACTGGCAAATAAGCAGGAGAACTTAATGTAAGTTCTGTGACTCTTTGATAGAGAAGATCATAGAATCATGGAATGCTTTGGGTTGAAAGAGACCTTTTAAAGGTCCCAACCTCCCTCAGTGAGCAGGGACATCAACTAGGTCAGGTTGCGCAGAGCTCCATCCAACCTGACAATGCTGCAGGAATGGGGCTTCTACCCTCTCTCTGGGAAACCTGTGTTGCAGGTTGGCAAACCAGTGTTTCACCACCCTCATTGTAAAATATTTTGTAGATCTGCTCTAAATCTGTCCTCTTTTGGTGGTTTTAACATTTTGGTCCCTGGAAGTTATTAACATTCCTTTTCTTTTCCCTTCCAAAATCTTAGAATCTTCCTCTCCTGCATGGAGAGGTGGGCAGGCTGGGTATTGTTCCTTCCCTGCCCACAAGGCGTGGTGCTCACAGGCCAGAGAGAGGTTCCAGAGGCTAAGGGAAATTCCCATCATGTGAGGCTCGGTGTTGCTTTGTGTAGGACAAGTGAGAATTCAGTGGAGGACAAATCTGCTGTTGGTTTCTGAGCTCGCTGGGGCGTTTTTTCTTATTTTTTTCCCCGTTTTTGATTTGTGATTCATGTTTGCAGAGGAACTCTTGGTGGTTCTGATTTCATAGCTCAAGAAGGGTTGCTGGAGGCTGGAGCACAGTCCTGGCTTGACCTTCAGAGAGCTTTTGTAGAATTTCTCAAGTTGTTTTTGGACTTGGTGATTCTAATGATGCCTTCCTAGAGAACACAGAAGTTTTTAGAAGAGCTAACTTAGTAGCTCTTCTGTTAATTTTTAAAAACCCAAACCAAACCAACAGCGTCTTGGTGATGGAGCCCACCTGTTATGGTTGTGGAATGACTGCATTACTAGGGTATGGAGGTTTTCCAGATAACACGTGCAGCTTTGGTAGGCCCTTCTGTGTAACACAGAGAACCTTTTGTGTCTGTTGCAGAGCTCTTTGTTGCAGAACTTCAGAGTGTAGTTTAGTCACTGCCGGATAAACAGCACATCTGAGATTAATTTATCATGTTCTTCCATCTATCTAAATATTCCTCTCTAACACTGACTGTTATTTGAAATGTTTGAGAGGGGTAGGGGTGATCACAAATAAAGTTTTGGGAAGAAACTCTAACTCCTGCAGACTTCCTGAACATAAAAAATAAATGTAACTTCACATGGTACTGTATAATCTGGTCATTTGTTTAAAAAAAGGGGAATAATTAATTCGGCTGTGGAGAATTTACCAATCTGAAGCTTTGTTTCCTCTTCAGGAGATGATTGAAGAACTTCAGAAGCGTTGTATCCATTTGGAGTACCCCTTGCTGGCAGAGTATGATTTCAGAAATGATTCTGTGAATCCCGATATTAATATAGATCTGAAACCTACAGCTGTCCTCAGGCCTTATCAAGAGAAAAGCCTAAGGAAGATGTTTGGAAACGGGCGAGCCAGATCTGGTGTTATTGTCTTGCCTTGTGGTAAGTTTCTGGGTTGGTATTCAGGGGTTTTGTTCTTTATTTTCCTGAAGTAAAGTGACTTCTGAATATGACAGCTGGTTAGATTTCAAACAGTAGTAGGGTCTGCTCTGGGTGCGGTATGTGGAGTCCTGATGGGTTTTAGTGAGTGGGTGGTGAGGCTGTGGTGAGGGAGAGCCCGGCTGACAAGGCCGTCGGGTGTCTGCTTAACAGAGCTGTCAGTATCCCTGTAGTGACCGAAGAACTGACGAGTGGTTGTGGAAGCTTGGGATTATCCTTCAGGCTTTCACTGTTCCCTCTAAGTCAGCTCTGCTCATCTTCCAGTGAAAAGTAAAGCGATTGCCATTGGAATAATTTGTTTCTTGTCTGGGAATAGGGAGACTGGGGGAACTGGAAATGCAAATATGGCATAAGGGGGTGCGAGGAATAAGTGAGTTTAGTGTGTGCAAGTCCTGGGAAGGGGAGCTTGAGAAAAGTCAGGAATGTGCAGATTGGGGTAACCGATGGGAAGCAGTGGACAAGGGAGCAATGAGGAGACTGTGGCAGTGCCCTTGGTATTGGAGCTGGCGAGGGCACATGGGAGGTACAGTGAGGCCCTGAGAGAGTGTGTAAGGGATGCGGGAAGAACAGTGAAGGAGGAATGGAGCAATTTAAAGACTTACTGTGTGGGGAAGCAAACATAGCTGGTGGGGGCAGCAGGATAGATCTCCTCTAGGGGAAGCTTTCTTCAGCCACCTGCAATTTAACATGCTTTTGAAATTAACGCATTGAAATTACTGCTTCTAATTGGCTGCTGTTTACAATGTTTTCCGGAGAAAATACAGTTACATGTCTAGTAGACAACGTGGCAGGTTTTCTAGAAGTGAATACTCCCTTTCTTTAACACTATTACAGTAAAGAGACAACAAAGAATTTGCCATTGCACAATTTCATATCCTCTCACGCTTTTCCTGTTTTCCTTTGCTCTTTGTTTTTTTTCCTCCTACTCCAGTGTATCTGAGAGATGAGTAATGAACATCACTCTTCTTCCCCTGCAGGTGCTGGGAAGTCTCTGGTTGGGGTGACAGCTGCATGTACTGTCCGCAAGCGGTGTCTGGTCCTCGGTAATTCTGCAGTGTCTGTGGAGCAGTGGAAAGCCCAGTTCAAGATGTGGTCCACCATCGACGACAGTCAGATATGTCGGTTCACTTCTGATGCCAAAGACAAGCCCATTGGCTGTTCTATTGCTATCAGCACATATTCCATGTTGGGACACACAACAAAAAGATCCTGGGAAGCAGAAAGAGTCATGGAGTGGCTTAAAAGTCAAGAGTGGGGCCTTATGATACTTGATGAAGTACATACTATCCCTGGTAAGGAAATGGTGTGCAAACCTTGTGTGTTACATACACTGTTCATGTTACTCTGCTCTTTTAGAAGTGGTGGTTTTGCTGTCGTTCTCATGGTTAATACACTGAGTAAACCCATGGCTCGGGGTCTTGAGACAAGTAAACTGCCTTATTCTACTTTACTTTTTTTTTCCCCCTGATGCTACAGAGTTTAGCTGACCATGAGTTTTCAGAAACCCTTCAAATTAGACACTCTGTTTTCTGTAATGGCAGTGTAAAGTACAAGTGCCTTGTCCTTCTCTGTAGGTTGATAAGAGTGCTCTTAAGATACTTGAATTATATTGGTACAATTTTGCTGTAGACAAATTTGAACAGGAGAGAACTTCATCTACCTTTTCTTTTGTAATGGTGCTTGAGGCTAGCTTTTAATATCGATTTCTACTCAATAAAATATGAGTAACCATAGTGACTACTGTCCAGAAATAGCTGCTGTATTTGAAATGACTTTGTAATTGAGATCTATAAGCAATAAGGTAGCATTAAAGTGGCTGTGGAATAATCCTGGCTAAAAATACCAGCCCAGATCCTGTTAGCTGCTCTACCTTGTTCTCATGATTTCGTTTGAATATAATTTGTTGTCTACAGAAATGATGGCTTTAGAAGTAGACCTTGATGATTAACTGCCATTTTTATCAAAAGTAGCCGGTTGCTGCCACTATTCGTTCACTTTTATTCTTTCTTGGTACCATAAAAATTAAGATATAGAATCTCCTCTGTGATACCTGGCCATACTACAGGTGAGTAATTCTGCTGTATACTAGAAGTCCTGAATGTGGCAGTCAGCCAAGAGTCTTTGTGTCAGAGTTCTTTCTATGCAATACTGTATGACATAAAAGAAGTCACGTAACTGCTGAATACATGAATTTTCTCTCCAGAGATCCCAGAAGGTTTACTGGGACTTTCAGAGGACACTGGAAATGTAAACTAAAGCTGTAATCAGTGTGAAGTTTTGCTCTAATGCAGATTTGTTGGAATTGTGTGTGAAGTGGGGTAGAATTTCCCAATGCTGTGCTTGCTTTGTGTTCGGGAGTTGATGAAAGTGTTTTTTTTAAGTTGCAGTATTTGTCTTCTAAATCCGTTCTGGAAAGTAAACAGTAAATTTGTCTTTCATTCCATAGCAAAAATGTTCAGACGTGTGCTCACTATTGTACAAGCTCACTGTAAACTGGGGCTGACTGCTACCCTGGTCAGAGAAGATGATAAAATTGTTGACCTGAACTTCCTGATCGGACCAAAGCTCTATGAAGCCAACTGGATGGAGCTGCAGAACAGCGGCTACATTGCTAAAGTCCAGTGTGCTGAGGTGATGCTCTGCCTTTTAGTACTGCTGGTGCTTATGTTAGTATGCTTGTGACTTTTTAAGGAAGATGTATGAAATTATAAGTATTTAACTGGGAAAAACAGGTGCCCTAATGACTTTTTATTTACTTTGTAGTGCAAGGAAGGCTGTCGCTGGTCAGTATGAATGTGTGGCAAGTCCAGCAGCCACATGTTCTCCACCGTGACTTATTTGTCACAAAGAACTCTTTGTCGTGCTGGAGGTTGTGGTGCTTGACCAGCTGTCTCCCAAGGCAGCATTCGGAAACGTGAGCAGTGGTTGCGGTGTTGTAGACCTAGTTCCATGCAGCTGACGTTAATGTTGTCTGACTTCCCGTCTCAAGCTTAGTTCTCTGTGGTAACAAATCATCAGTTATGAGAAGCACAACTTGAGGTGGCATGCTGGAAGCTGATTTCTGGAGACTTCAGCAGGTAGACAGCCTGTAGTCCTTTGAGGAAAATTCTTAAAACAAAGAATGATTGTAGAAAGCTTAAAAAAATGTAAGAAAAAATGTTTTAAAGACATTTTTAAAAACCTGTTTATTTCAAGCCTGAATGCATGAGTGTGAAAATTGAAGATGCAGGACTGGATCTTACTGCTTCTTTCCAATATAATTCCAATTCTGGCATGTGGATGAGAGAAAAATCTGGCATCAAAGAAGTGGAAGCCTTTCACATGGGCACATTAGGATGTTAAAGTAACCTTTCTAGGTCAGACTAAAGGACTAACTTAATATACTTTCTCTGATAATTGTCAAGGAAGATAATTAGGGAAGAGTATAAAACCAGGGCAAACATATCTGTTACTTCTCCAGATAGCTTGTCCAAGCCCTCAATCATTTATGAGCTATACATGGTTTCTGTGTAACCATCAATGAGTTTCTTCTTCATGAACTTGTCCAGGCTCCCACTGAATGGAAGTAAAGTTTTAGCAGCTACAATGTCCTGTGGTAGAGTTTCATAACTGTCTCTTGGGTTTTTTCTAGGGTTTTTTTTTTGCTTTGTTGTGTTGTTGTTGTTTGTGGGGAGTTTTATGTTGGTTTTTTGTTGGTGGTGGTGGTTAGTGTTTCGGTTTTTCCAACCTGTGTGGGTAGTATCTTTCAAACACTTCTTCCTAGCTCTGGTACTGGAATAGAAGATGCAGATGCAGGTCAGCCATTCTCCTTTTGAACTTTGTGCGAACTAGAGGTTGTAGAAAGGAAAAATCCCACAACTTTTTAAGTGAAGAGCACCTAGAAAATGACAAGGCTGAGAGGAGAGTAACCAGTCTGCAAAATCAAATTTGACTGTTTAGGTACTTGGGTTTATTCTGCCTTGGGAGCATAATTCTTCTCAGTCCCTGAACTGCCCTTTAGGCATTGCAAAGTGAAACATGGGCTACCTGTGTTTGGAATGATGTGAAAATCCTGCAAGTTTATATTCTTAAGCCCAGTGTTTCGAAAGAACTTTCAATGGGACTACCAAAAGCAAAGAATCAAAAAAAGCAGCATTGATGGCTGCTGAATAGCAAGTCTAATACACACACAACTGCACTGCAGAGTAGTTTGGATTTTCTTGACATGTTATTGAGAAGTAGTATCTTTAATTAAGTTGGCTTATTCCCCCTAGCCAAGAAAGATGCTTGGTTTGCTTTTTAAGTGGGGTTCTTTCCAGGTGGCAAGAGAGGGCAGTGCTGCTGTCAGATAAGGCGGATCGTGGTCATGGTGGGTACCCCTCTCTGCTCTAAAAGAGAACAGCAACACAGTTTAAAAAGTTAAAAGAAGTTTAAAAAAAGAGAACAGATCTGTTCTTTAGCTGTATTTTCAGAGTTTTGTAATTTATAAGTAATCCCTTTCCCAGCTGCAATACTAAGTTTTTGGCTTGGAGTGTGTGTCTTGCCAAATATAAAAATGAAAAGATCATTGGGGTGAGAAGTGGATTTTACCCATTTCCAAACCCAGAAGAGAGTGCAAGTACAATCAAAATATGTTCAGTTTGCTGTGTAGTTCAGAGGCATTGAGCAATAGATGAATTAATTTACTACAGTCAGATGTTCAGGATTCATATCTCATTCTCACTTTGAAATACTCTCTTCTGATTTAAGCGTTTTAAATCTCTCATATAGATGGCATGCGATAACAGTGGTGCCTATTCAGTGCATAAATTTCTTGTTAAATGTAGTGAAGGGATGAGAAAAGCCTCATCTAGCATTTATCTCACTTGAAAAAATGTTGTGGAACAAAAAAGTCATTCTTTTAACAGTACAGAACAATTCATAAATAAAATTCTGTAAATTGTCGCGTAACTTCCTTAGCTGACAAGTAGTTATGAAAGAGGCTTTTCTTTGCAGTATTCTGTTAATTTGTGCTGTGTGACAGATATGGGGGAATAACCCATGTACAGCAGAACCAGTGTCTTCTAAATGACAGGCACTGTAGTAGTACACTGGAGATAGTGTCATTATATGCTACAGAGACTGTCACTGCGTTGCCATAAACTTCTCAATTTCATAATTTCTTCTATTTTCACGCTACAGTAGAAAAAATATCTCAGTAAGCCTAGACTTGTGCAATACTACCATATATAGTTACATAATAAAATGATTGCTTAAGGAAACCTGTTGAAAACTTGTAATCAATCCCAGTGTTTTGAAGGTTGTAGGCTCAATAGCTGCCTAAAATGAAGGTCGGTCCTTTGTGGGTGTATGGCAAAGTTCTGTAACGAAGACTAAATTGGCTCTTAGCTTTCAGAATATGGATGAAAAGTTAATTTTTATGGAAAAAGCTTTGACTGCTGTGACAGGGTGATAATGGAGACAGTTCATTCCCTTAATTATTGCTCTGTAAAAAGTAGTAGCATTCGGTAAAATGATGAAGTATGAAACATAAAGGAAGTATCTTCCAGTGCTGTTCCAGTCCAGTGCCTGGTTTTGTCATGGATCTCACTGCCAAAGCATTTTGGAAGGGCAGAGTATTAGTGAGGTTAAACGGAGTTTGGCAGTGCTGGAGACTACACCAACTGGTAGCTGTCATTTTAGTACAGAAATCGGTATGTTAAACTCTGCATCCTGCGCTATGCATAAAGTTAAGGTGCATTATCATCCCCCCAATATCTCTTCAATTCCCACGGAAATAAAATAAATAATTAATGGAGGGTTACTTAGTGCGTGTGCATGTTTTTTTCATTCTAGGTTTGGTGCCCAATGTCACCTGAATTTTACAGAGAATATGTAGCTATCAAAACAAAGAAACGGATCTTGCTGTACACCATGAACCCGAATAAATTCAGAGCCTGCCAATTCCTGATTAAGTTTCACGAGCGACGGAATGATAAGATCATTGTGTTTGCTGACAACGTGTTTGCTCTGAAGGAGTATGCAATCAGACTTGGGAAGTAAGTGTTCGCAACCCACAATGGCACTGTTGTTTTCCTCCTTCCTCGAAGACTGCCATGTAATCCCACAGCTTTCAGTAGTCTTTAGATATTTCTTGTAATACTTTGATTCAACTCCAAATCTCCTATATAAAAAATGAGCTCAGGAGGATATTTTGTGGGATGGATTTTATTGGCACTGCACCATTATTTTGATGTAGAACTGTTTGAAAAGAATCTCTGTTTAGCACTTGCCTCAGAGGAGTTTTCATCCAAGATTTCTGTGAAAGACTGTTAGTATTTCTCCATCCATTTTATTATTATTAAAAGCCAGTGGCAAAATGAGGGGCTTTTAAAATGGCACTCGAACCATTTCTGTAACCGTCAGTAGCTTCCCTTGTCTCTCTGAGACAGAGGTTTTCAAATACACACTCTGGATCTTTCAGGATCTTTTTGGACCCAGGCCATTCCTCTTCAGGTTCTGCAAAGGTTTTAACCTTGTCTAAAAAACCTTAGACGATCTTTTGGGGGATCTGTGCTGAACCAGTGCACTGCCTGGAACTAGTGTAATCATTTAATGAATGAAAGGATATGGCTTCCTTGAGCTCCTCTGCTACTGTAAGGACTCTAATGTGAGTGCAGGTACGGAAGGTTGTACATGTAGAGTTTAGTGAGGGGTTAGCATCAGAGTGTTTGTGGGGTTTGTGGAGGGATGGTCAGGGAGAGTGTTTGCTGGGATCAGGTGAAGAGCAATTACTGGGGAAAATAAGCATAGAAGCCGGCCTCATCCTTCTTTGAGAAGCCCAAATAACTCCTTGTTTGCTGGAAGCTGTGGGGCATTTTGACTGCGTATGATTTCACATCTAGGAATTTCATCAGTTCTTCTTAGCAAAACCAGCCTTACACTTTCCAAAACTCATCATCAGTTTTGACTGTAGTTTAACAGCCATGTTGTGCTGGCTTGCTGTGACATCGAGTAGTAAGCAGAGCTAATGGTGCTGGATGAATTCCAACACCCGTGGTCGCTTTCATCATTGTTTTAATCTGTCTGGACAGAGATTAGCTGTAATGATGTCTCTGGAATGTCTCTAGCAGTGTTCAGTGCAGCACAGAAAAAGCCTTTAGCAGTGGTGATGCTGGGAGGGGGTGCGTGCAGTTGTGAAGTGGGGGGGATGCTATAGAAACGTGGCAGGAAAACTAGTTGAAATATTAGGTGCTTGCTTTTCTCATTACTGAGAGGATTCTTTATTGCTTATATCATGTATGGAGCTCCAGGTTACACGGTCACGTCTAAGTGTCAGTGTTAGAAAGAAAAAGTGGCTTGCGGTGCTGGATGAAGCTGAGGGAGTCTTTATTTTAACCAGAGAATTTTCTGTTGTAGTTTGCTGTGAGCATGCTGAAACAAAGGGAGCTCTTGGTTTGGGTGGGGCAGAAATTATCTGTGTAAGGAGGAGAGAGCAGCCCCGTGGGTATGGCGGTGCTGGCTGAGGCTGTCTGCGCGACCAGTGCTGGCCCAGTGGGAGGACAGTTCCCACTGCACTTCTCATGACGTGATACAGGCACAGAGGGTTGTTGCCTCCTGGATGGAGGGGGTAGATGGCCATGGTCTTGCTGTCTCGGCTGGCTCCTCCCTTACCCCCCCCTTTCCCTTGGTACTGGCAGGAAAAGACCATGCACATGACAGGAATTATTTTGACTGTAATTTTTGGGGACACAGAATTCGGATTTGCTTAGCCAGCTTTTCTCTGTCATGAGCCTGTCATCCAGTATAGAATAGCTCATGTGCTGATGGTTTTCTGCTGGTGGTGGTAGTATGTTTAAATCACTGTTTCTGAAGGACAGGGTCTGTGTGGTTTTGACAGTTATGTCAGTTAATGGGAGAGGGATCTATCTTTGCAAATCTCTCAAGGGTCTTTCTGCAGTGAGGAAAAGGAATCATTCAAAAAAGAAAAAGTCAGTCTGGCATTGGATGTTCTAGGTTCAGGAAGGGACACAGATACGTGTTAGTGAATCATTGTCAAGCAGGATCTGATCTTCCATTTAAGTTTTCTTGGGGATTAAAATTATCACAATTTAAATATTAAATGAATTTTCAAATAAGGCTTAAAATATTACTGAACGCTACTAAGTGAATAATAATGGTATTGTTTCAGAGTTGACTCATTTGCCACTTTAATTTTTAGCTGTGTTTTTTAAAAATCTGGTTAAATATTCCTAATAGAAGAACTAGATTAGAGGTGACTCAGATTGTTTGGTAAAAGAAAAACGAGAATAAAGTTTGTAGGAGAGAAAGCAAGAGGAGCCAACCTACAGAAATTGGTTAATAAGAACAGAAAACCTTAGCCCTGTGCTCTGCACGTTTGTGTTCAGCTACACCCATGTATGTGCAATATTTAAAGTTAAATGAAACATTCGAGATTGGTTCCTTATGTTAGAAATAACGTGTGGAAGTGTGAACAAAACAGAAATTGTAGAACTTCATTCCTGTTATTCGGCAGTGCTTGCTAGGAGCATTCAGAAAAGTAGTGCAGCAGATGGAAAAGCAGTGGCTATGCACTCCTGCACACCTCTCGGTTTTTATGTGGGCTTTGCCGTTTGTAGTGGCTTTTTTTTAAAAAAAACCTTCTCCTTGGGCAGGAAGAAAACAGATTCTAGCGAGAATCTTGGAAAATTCATAGAAGCCCGAGTTACTCGTGAAGTCCAGGGGTGACTGAGAGTTTGTGTGAGCCTTCTGGGTTGAGATACTAAATGTTCCAGGTGATTCATTGTCAAATGTTAGAAACCTTAGGTGAAATGTCACTGTGAGCTGGTCGTGGCCATGGAACGTTTGAGACCTTGTTCTCATTTCAGCACATCCAGAAGGTATTAGGAGGGGCAAGAGGTTAGCTTCAAAAACAAAAATAAATTTCCCAGAACAAGCAGGCAGCTTGTGACAGCATATTGCGTATCATTGATAGAGAAGCCTGGATTTTCAAGTGTTTAAATAGGAAGCGAAGGTTGCAGCTGTCAATGTGCTAACTCAGTAGATTTGAGGGAAAAAAAATCTCTTATTTTAACAGCTGCCTTCAGTCTTTCATGTAGGCTTAGCAAATGCATTCGGTCTGTTGATCTACAGCTTCACTGGTGCACGTAATTGCAAAACATTTATAACTGTCAGAGTTTATTTCTGGCAGACCGGGTTGCTGCAGAGGGTTCCACTAACAACTGGGTAGCTGCCATAAAGAGCCAAACAAGCTAAACGTAGACTGTGAGCTGTACCAAAATCTTTTATTTTTATTATCAGTTCAAGTGTGTACTGCACTCCCCACCATGCTATCTTAGTACCTCGTAAGAAATGACGGAGAAATCTTGCATCGATCTAATTTGCCAATGTTCTGTTCTTCTCAGACCTTACATATATGGTCCTACAGCACAAGGAGAAAGAATGCAAATTCTGCAAAACTTCAAACACAATCCAAAAATCAACACTATTTTCATTTCCAAGGTAGGTGAGGACACAAATGCCCTTGTACCTATTGTCACTCGAACTTTATTTCAAATGAGTTATATGTGTGTGTTGTGCTTCTGACATCTTTGTACCACCTCTCACAAAGGTGGGCTTCGTATTGAGTCTCTGTTGATGATACACGAAATAAGACGCTGCTCAGAGGCTGTTTCTCTGTCATAGGTAGGTGACACATCCTTTGATCTACCGGAAGCCAATGTTCTGATTCAGATTTCGTCTCATGGGGGGTCTCGAAGACAGGAGGCTCAACGACTGGGACGAGTGCTGAGAGCCAAAAAAGGTAAATGAGGTGCTTGTTGGGCTCTGAGTCTTGGATTGTTGTATCATAGAGCTGCACAAAACCTGAATGTTCATGATGCTTCTTTATACTGGCCTTGGGCTGGTGTGTTAGTCAAAGAGAATATGTGCCTGTATTCCAGTGAATGGACATGAGGCATTTTCTGGGTCAGTAAAGCTTTGTGCTGGGAAAACTGCCGAAGGACAAAAAACACTGAAGGAAAATGGACTTCTTGTTCTTTGGTGGTTCTTTCCACTTTTTATTCTTGATAATTTTCTCAATGTGAATTTTTTTTAAAAAAAACGTAGTATTACTCTTGAAAGTAAGTCTCCAGAAAGCACAGTTTTGATACTGCAGATTAATTTATTTTAAAAATGAGATTAGATTTCCAACTAGCAAAAACACAACCAAGGAGCTTTTTGTTCAGAATAATTATTCTTAAAACACTTTTTTCTTGCACCTAAGTTCTGTATACGCTTATTTTATGTGCAGCGTGTGCGTGTTACAGCTGAAGATTTGTTTGAAAATCCATACAAAACCAGTGGTGGTGAATTAACAAAGTCTTGGGTTTTAAAAGAGAACCCAGTGCTGTTTGGGTAAGAGACCTTAAAGACTGTTCAATTTTAAAAATAAATTGTACACAGCCTCGTATATCCTGGGCTCAGATAGCTCTATGAATTCTTAGCTAGTATCTTTGCAAAAGCACTGAAAACTCCAGTTTACATTGTACTGTAAAACTTTGTCTTTTTCTATTGAACTTTGTTGACACGTGTCACAATCCTCGCGCTTGACTTTTTACTACTTCTTTACATAATAGACTTAAAAATAATTTTATCCTTCACCTTGCCTAGCAAAATAGAGAAGCAGGTTCTTCTCAGAGCACCAGTGTAATTGTGTTATTCTACGTATCCTTTTCCGTTTTTTCCTTTTCAGCCATTCTCCCGTTGTTAAAACAAGAGTAGGACTTTCCATGCTGTGTACTTTGTCAATCCCTTTATGTAAGGTCTGGGTGCAGCTGAACTTTGCAGATTGTTTTTGTGGAGAGACAACTTACTTGAACATCTGTTTTCAGTATTCAGTCCTTTTTTGTTCTCGGTTGCAGAGTTCCGAATGGAACTAATCACTCAGTGTCTCTGTCTCCTAGGCATGGTTGCAGAGGAGTACAATGCCTTTTTTTATTCTCTTGTATCCCAAGACACTCAGGAAATGGCATATTCAACGAAGCGACAACGGTTTCTTGTAGATCAGGGTTACAGCTTCAAGGTAACTTGTCACTTCTATTTATTATACTTGTGGCCTAAGAATATAACTTTCATATTCTTTTTTGTTGGTATGAGGTCAAATACTTGAGAATTCAGGTTGTGGAATGTATTAATGAAGGTTTTGCTCAAAAGTGAGAACTGTTCCAGTATGGTTTTATCATCTGTAATAGATACAAGTAGCTTAGTACGTCTTCTAGAAACGTAAGTGTTCTAACTTCAAGCCAAGCACCCCCTGGGAGTGAAGCAGGACATTACTTGCATGGTTGGTTTAGGTCCATCCCCTTCAATTGTCCATCCATGCAGGCCTCCTATTATACATCACCGTGCAGCATTGTTGAGCATTGTTGATAGGTGTTCACATCGTAGTGGCCAGCAGCAATGCAGAAAACTTCCAAAACATCACAAATTGCAAATAATTTCCCGTGAACTCGAGTCCTAAACCAGCGTTTCATTAGAGAGAGAAAATATTTCTCATTGTGGCTAAAGAGGAAAACAACAAGCGGGATCCATCTGTCGTACTTTCATACAACTGACTCTGGGTATCATCAAGTTAGATGTCTGAATGTCTACCTCACTACCTGTTCCAAAACAAGCACCCTTCAGGGCTCTTTGTCCACACACTAATCTTGCACACCACTCCACAGTCCTGCGGTGGTACAGAAAATCAAGGAGGATGCAGACGTGTTGATACGATGGCTCTGTGTTAGCAGAGGCTGTTACGGCTGATGGCGATCTTCAGACTAAGCTTATTTAGCTTCCACCAACAGTTTGCCTTTCCTCTTGTAATTTTTTCTGCATGGAATGAAGTATATTGCCAAAATCACTGGGTTGAATGTTAATTGATAAAGAAATGACAGGATTTACTGCAGGAAAAGACTGTTATGGCTGAGTAGATATCTTCCTACCTACAACTAAAACAGACTCCACAAAACAGAGAACACTTTCAGTGTTGACAGTGTAACAGAGCCATGACTTGAAAATCAGAAGTTTCCACTGAAGTCCCTTTTGCAAAGGACTGAATGCTGTCTCATTTCTCCAGACATCCTTGAAAACTGATCGACCCTTGTGCTTCAGTTTATTACATATCTTTATATGTCATCCTCTTCCAAGTATGAAATCTCTTCTTGGCCACCTGGGCACACTGCTGGCTCATCTTCAGCTGGCTGTCAACCAACCCACAGGCCCTTTTCCAGTATGAAATCTCTTCTTGGCCACCTGGGCACACTGCTGGCTCATATTCAATCCCTGTCGACCAAAACCTCCAGGTCCTTTTCTGCTGGGCAACTTTCCAGCCACTCTTCCCCAAACCTGTAGCTTTGCAGGGGGTTGTTGTGACCCAAGTGCAGGACCTGACACACTCTTATGGGTACAGGACATTGCTGTGGGTAAAACCTCTCTGAACTGCAGCTTTGCTGGGATAAATCATTGCTCTGTGATCACTGGCCTGTTAACGAAAGCTTTAAGGGAGTCTTTACACCAGAACAAACATGTCACAGTCTTTATAGGTTAAAAACTTCTTTTTTTTTTGCTTTGCAGTGAATGTATTTAGATGAAATTGTAGATCAGTACTAAGCTGCAACTCATTACAGCAAATGCATCTGTGTGGCTATAGCCAAGAAGAGTAGAGAAATCCCTTTAATGACATTTGAATGCCTTGGATTTTAGAACTAAGGAAGAGGCTGAAATAGAGGAGGACCTAGTCCTAGCAGGCTTGGTGTGATCTGAGGGCAAAAAAAAGCAGTGCAAGTGGCAGCCATGTATCTGGAGCAGCATTTTAGCTGACCGGTACTGGAATGTTCTTTATTTGCGCTTTAGGAACAAAACGGTAGAATATATCTTTTCTTCTGTTTGCCACACTTTAAGCCTCAGTCATAGCTGGCACCAAAGAATAACAGGCCAGAAAGAAACTCCTAAGAAACGATCTACTGTATTTCTTCATTCCAAGGCAGCATCGACTATGGATATGTCATTTCCAGTACATTTGCCTTCCTGTTCTTCAAATATTGGAGACTTTACCTCATCTTTAGGTAATTATTTCAGTGCTGATGTTCTGTCCTTTAGCATTTTTATTCCTAATGTCTAAATTACTAGAAATTCATTACTCCTTTTAAAGGAGTAACAGTTTTCACTTTTTTTCCTGGTAGGACTTACTTTCTTCTCACCATCTTTCAATAGCTCCATTCTCTGCCTTGCATGAAGAAGAGGACTGGAATAATATTTTTTTAAGTCACTTATTTTGTCTTTGCTTCTTAAATAAGAGCCTTGTCATCACAATGTACTGCTTGGAGTCTAATTATCTGGCGGCTTTTTTGGTGAGCTAACCATAGTGATTTACTGTATTGTGGTTATTTAGAGGCTGAATGTAGGATATATTAAATTTTAAACTAGTAGCAGAACTCCTCACTGCATCAAAGAATTGGGATGACTTTAAATTTGGCATTTGTTGAACAGCTTAAAAAAATGATGAAGCAGTGGGAATCCTTTCCATTCTAGGAATCACGTTAGCACTCTTTTGCAACCACAGCTAGAAGCAGGCTAATGCAATTTAAAATTGCGTTTCATGACTGCTTTTTCTTTACTTTTGAGATGATCCTAACACATGTCCTTCTAAATAAACAAGCAGGGTGACCACAGTGATCCTCCAGCCATGCAGTGGGACACGTTGTTTCCCTGAATGGATTCTTCAAGCTAGGGCACTTGTCATCCATCCGAGAGACACCCGTTTTCGAATTAGACACTGCCATTGACAACAGCCCACAACACTGATTATTCCTTCTCGCCTTTCTCTGCCCTGGTTTTCAAAAACAGGGCTTTGTGTCTAAGGTGGATTTGCTTTGCCTTAGGTTGTGTTTATCTTGTTTATCGGTCTTTGTGATCAGGTCCAGCCGAGGTTACTGAGGTAATTAGCTTTTCATTGTATCGATTCCAGATCAGCTGAAAGGGGAAGACAAGAAGGGGAAACACAACATAACCAAGGGAAATGGCTGAATGTCTTTCACAAAACCTCCTCAAGTTGGAAACATGATGGGAAAACTGTGGTTCTTGCATGTAAACATATGTTTGTCAGAATGCATTTAACTGCAGGGAAAATTCTTGCGGAATTTTCAAAATACCTCTAATTAAGAAAGCCAGCTGCCTGTTGTGAAGCTTTACAACGGAAACTTGAGGGCTTTTCAGTTCTTTGGAAGAGGTTTTTCAGCTCGTGGAGTATATGGCACTGTGTTGCCGGTAGATGGCGTGTGCCCTGCATCCATGGCTCTCAAATGAGGCCTGAGAATTTCAGACAACAAACCTTGTGTCTTAAGTACACAAACACGGAAGGAGCCCTTTTGCTCTGCTGCTGATGCTTTGTTGCAGGTTGCTGCACTGTCTCAACTGATCATACATTGCAATTCATTAGGGTTTTTTTCCAATATTCCTCAATGTTTGTGCTAAAATTCTCAGTGTCTGGAAAGCTAGTGGGTTGTTTCTCTTAAATATAAGGTACAGGTTCTTAACCTAGACAAATCTGGAGCCCACAGCATGAAGCTAACCTTGCAGTAAGTAAAATGTACATCTGAGCTGTAAGTGCTTTGGTCAGGACCTTGGTCAAGCTGCTCTGGACCATGTTTGGCTGACATCCTTTGCCTAGGGCTTTGCTTCCCCTTCCCCCTGTCCCCTACCCCGCCAAGGTTTGTATTTTGCATTTCCAGCTAGAATATAACAATGGAGTGTGTGTGTATTTATGTACGCCACTTAGCAAGATTTTACGTGTCTGTGCTATCCGTAGCGTTAAGCTCTTTAGACCATCAGTAAAAGTTGAAGGCAGTTCCAACAGCATTTGGAAGCAGAAATCATTGTCTTGCTTTTGACTAGCTACCAGTGAGGCAGAAGAGCCCTCACCTTGTACTGCACTCTTTTTTAGGTAATAACAAAGCTTGCAGGCATGGAAGAAGAAGAACTTTCATTTTCAACTAAAGAAGAACAGCAGCAGCTTCTCCAGAAAGTCCTGCAAGCGTCTGACCTGGATGCTGAGGAGGAAGTAGTTGCTGGAGAATATGGCTCAAAGTCAGCTCAGGTAATGAAGA
Organism: Buceros rhinoceros silvestris; assembly: GCF_000710305.1. Classification (NCBI taxonomy): domain Eukaryota; kingdom Metazoa; phylum Chordata; class Aves; order Bucerotiformes; family Bucerotidae; genus Buceros; species Buceros rhinoceros. Next base: position 11,650 of record NW_010432229.1, on the reverse strand, counting down.
CTTTGAAAACGGTGACCGCTAATATGACAGAACCAGACCATTCCATTTTGATTCTAAATGTGATGCCATCGTTGATGCCCTTGCATCTTTGTGAAACGTTGGAGAACAGATTCATTTTTTTAAGCTGCATTAGCACTTAGCTATTTGAGTAATTTACTTGTTGGGCACTAGAAAGAAGTTAGATGTGGAATTTATGTCCTGCTCCTATTCGAGGAAGATGATGACAGATCTATTGTTACAGATTTTGAAGTAGATCTTCTAAGTCATGAGCAATGAAAGTATTTTAAAACATTTTAAAAATATACACGTCACAGCACATACTCTTCTGTAATGGCACTGTGTTCCTTGAATGATGCCCTGATTTCCTCACGCCCAGAGGGCAGAAGCATGAGGGCCGTTTCTGTTCATTCCAAGAGCAGTGCTGTTATTGTTGGTATTAGATTGACATTTTCAGCAACAGATAGAAGGAAAATGAGTACCCTGAAACATTTATCGATGCGTAAGTTAAAATCAAGCCACACTGTGGTAATCGATTTTTAGGGTAAATTTTTAGCGAAAGGACATCGTGCTTTCATGCTGGAATAGGAATCGTGCTGGAATAGGAATGCCCACGCTGAGGTATCTTTCCACAGTAAACCTTGTGTGTCTGTCTATACCGATGGTGAGCAGCAGACAGTGACCTCCTTTGTAGAATTCTTCTTAAGAAAAAAACCTCGCAAGGCTTTTTGGCAGGAAGGTCCCTAAATGAACAGTGCTGCCCAGTAGCCAGGGAGCATCAGTAGGTGAGAGCTGCTCTGTCTGATGACACACTAAGGATGTGTTTTTCCTTCCCTTACTTGCAGGTGTCGCGCCGTGCGGGCACGATGAGCTCTATGTCAGGAGCAGATGATACGGTTTACATGGAATACCACTCTTCACGGAGTAAGGCTTCTTCAAATAAGCACATCCACCCGCTGTTTAAACGCTTTCGGAAATGATGCCCCACATGCGTGCGTTTTGTTAGAACTGTGGGTCTGTGTACCTGTTGCCATAACTAAAAATACGGAGTTGAAATTTCTGACGGGACCTTTAAAAGACTTTTTTTTTTAAATATGCGTCTGTATAGCCACATATTTACTTAGCAGTAGATGTGTTTTCATGGGCGACTGTGAAAGGAAATAAAAGGAACGAAATCTTACCGCAGTAAAGTTGCTATCCAGTGACTGGATCCTAGTTATACCTGTGTGGTTTTCAGGGTAATTAATAGAATTTATTTTTATCAGCTGAAGACCCTTTTCCAGAAGAATTCTGGAAAGATTTTGTAAATGAAGTTTGTACTGATGTTCAAACTATTATTTATCTGATTGTGTCTGCTCAACAAAATACTGTTTTTTTAAATGCTTGAATAAAAATCATTCATTGAGCTGAACAAATCTTGATTGGAGCACTTACATAAGAAACTGGGAGACAGCTTATACCTAAGAATTAACCTGTCTTAAAATTCTAACAGATTGTTTGGAAATACTCTGAAGTTCAGAGACAAGGAGAAAGAGGGACTCTGTCTCCAAAGGAAACTCGGTGAAAGCATTAGTAAATACAAATAAATTCTGTGCTCGTTTTCCTCTTTTTTTTTTTTGCCACTGTTGAGAAGCTGCTGAAATAAAAGCTGTTTCCCGTGTCATTTTTATTCTATATATCAACCATGCAATGAAACCATCATAACCGCTAAACAGTGCGTTCTCCCTGCAGAAGTTGTTACTGAATCAAAAAGCATTTTGATGTGTCATAAGGTGAGCTGGAAGCAGAGGTGTGAAGGAAAGATCCCAGGGGTCAGGGGTTTCTGTGTAACAAAGACTGCAGTACAGCGGTGGAGAATCTGAGGAAAGGTGGGGGTGGCTTGTGGCAGAAGATCGCCTTTTGAATAACGTCTGCTTCATATTGGGTAGTGGTCAGTGGTTCGATGTCCAGATGCAGATTGGACAGCGAACCACTGAGGTGGTTCCTCAGTGGTTTGTTCTGGAACCAGTGTTGTTTAATATCTTCTTCAGTGACATAGTGGGATTAAGTACACCCTCCATGAGATTGCAGATGACATCAAGTGGTGTAGTTGACACGTCTGAGGTTTGGGATGCCATCTAGAGGGATCTGGACAAGGTGGAGAAGTGGATCTGTGTGAACATCATGAGGTTCAACAAGGGAAGTGATCCTGCTGCTCTACTCTGGTCTGGTGAGACCTCACCTGGAGTACTGTGTCCAGCACTAGAGTCCTTGGCATGGACCTGTTGGAGAGGGTCCAGAGGACACCACAAAAATGATCAGAGGAATGGAGACCCTCTGCTGTGAGGACAGACTGAGAGAATTGGGGTGGTTCAACCTGGAGAAGACTCCAGGTGGACCTTATTGCATCCTTTCAGGACTTAAAAAAGGGCCTATAAAAAAATGATGACAAACTTTTCATCAGGGCCTGTTGCAACAGGACAAGGGGTGTTGGTTTTAAACTAAAAGAGGGGAGATTTATTCTAGATACAAAAAAGAAATTTTTTACAGTGAGGGTGGTGAAACATTGGAACAGATTGCCTGGAGAGGAGGTAGATGCCCCATCTCTGGAAATGTTCAGTGTAAGGTTGTTTGGGGCTCTGGGCAACCTGCTCTAGTTGAAGATGTCCCTGCTCACTCCAGGGAGGTTGGACCGGGTGACCTTTGAAGGTCCCTTCCAACCCAAAGCGTTCTGTGATTCTGTTGTACCAGTTACGCTACTTGGTGTTGTGTTTTGAGGGTTTGGGGTTTTTTTGCTGAGTTTGTAGAGCTTGAAGAACAACCTATGAAATAACACTGATCTTGATCTGTTTGTTCAAAATAGGTTAGTATAAATCTACCATACTGGAAAGAGTATGTTTGGTAGAGCTGTCCTGGTTATATAGCAAATGTGCTTCAGAAAAATACTGATTCTATTTTATATTAGCGTACACTGACAAACTGAGAATATGGAAATATTGGAAGGGTAACTCAGAACGCATGGTGCTCGTTCTCAGTCTCTTTATCAGTCAGGTAATTTTGAAAATGGGAGTGATCTGGTTGGTTTAAACTTTGTTAGTCTCTACGCTCCACCCCATAATGCCTGGTTCTTTCTCTTGTTGCGAGTCTTCTGCCTCACAAACTGGGACCAGCCATTACAGTGGCTTATATGGAAGAGATTGATGTGCAGTGTTCTGGTGCTGATTTCCTCTCCCCAGTTTTAAAGCATTATTGGCTTCTAATAGTACTTTGGACCAGCTCTTGTGTCAACGTTAGTAGAAAAGTGATGATTTAGTGTCATGGGAGGGGTCTGTGACAATGGGATAGCCCAGCAAGTAATTGCAGCACTAGGAGCAGATGGATTTAGGACAGCGCCCCAGTTCTTAGCTGGTAAATCTTGGCTATGATGACAAATGGTCTCACTCTTCTAAGTAATGGGTTTGTGTCGGATGCAGTACTTCCAGCATCAAGTAAAGCGTAGTGATTTTATGAGGTACGGGTGACTCCATTCAGAGCATGCTGGCATTCAGACTTTAATTACTTTGATATGATTACTGCAGTAATTACTGCCTGCTCTTCCTCCAGACTGTAGCAGCGAGTGGCAGGCTGGTACGCATTCACTCAGTACAAACCAGCTGCTGCTGTGTGCGGTAGCATCTGTACTGGAGTATTACCAACCAGTTCTGCTTTCCAGACAGGTGAGTCGCTGAGGAACGCTGCTGGTTCCTGGGCCTTTCACTGTACTGGCCCCCCACTGCTCCTGCTCAGAGGGGCTCCCGCAGCCCAGCGGCTCCTCACCCCGCTGTGGCAGTGGACTGCTCCAGAAGGGTCTGTAATGCCAGCCCTCTAGGAAACAAAATTGTCCTGTTCAGTCACCAAACTCAGCATGGTCAGGGTGTCTTCATTTGAAGCAGTACCGTAGGCTGCGATTGTCCCGTTTCTCCAGGACCAGACGGTGCATGGTGTGCTGTCGCTGCCCTGAAGCCTGCATCCAAGCTCTCCTGGAGCGCAGTCAGGTCCTCACGTGCTTTATCAGACCCTCCTGCTGGCAAATGCTGCTTGCACAAATGGACAGCGAGATCCCTTGCTAAGCAGACTGTGGGTAGAGCCCATGTTTGCCTTGAAAATGGTGCATCCAAAGAAAACCTGCTTTCTGCCGTGGCACCGCTGTATCCGTACCCTTCTGAGGTGCTGTCTCTGTCCCTGCAGGAGTACCCCTGCCCAGCACTGCATGTTCCCTAGCAGCAGCTCACGGATCCAGGTGACTTGCAGATGAACAGAGGTAGCTGGGTGATCACCCGGAAAGGGTGTTGGTTTCAGGGCTTTCGCCAAACCGGGGGCAAAATAACAGAGTGGCATGGCGCAACTGTGTTTCAGACAGGCCATGAGCTGAGGCAGAGGCAGGTGAACTTTGGGGTAAGTACACTATTTCTTGGAAGTCTGTAGACAGAGGAGGTGCGATTTTCTTGGACATAATTCAGGTTTCCTTGCTGAAATAAAAGCTTTTAATCAACTCCCTGGCCACCTCCTTAGTTAGTCTGAATTCCACACTGAGGAAACTTAATCTTGCTGAGGAATTGTCATTTTTTTGTAGTTGTGTTCCTGATAGGTTACAATACTGAAACTTGTGTTTACGTGCTCTTCATCCTCATGGCAAACCAGCAAGTGCCTGTCTGAAGGGATTAGTGCTTGAAGGGTGTTGTTATTCATTAAGGTGGCCAAGACTAAAAGGGCACAGTGACATTGCGGATGGCAACTTTAGCAGCATTACAGCTTAGCAAAGCACTAAACTACACCCAGTTTCCGTTCCTCTGGTTCCTTATGCCCTCCTGACAGTCACAGTTTTTAATAGTGCTTTACTTTTTTTGAGTGTGTCCAAAAACTTTGGACTCCGAGGAAGTGGTTCTCAGGATAACATAATGTGGTGGTACACAGCAAGCAGCGTGGGATGAGGATCGAAAGCTGCTACAACAAGGCTACACGCAGAGCTGAATTCTTGTTGCAGGCAGTTCTGGGGGGTTTTGTTAAGCACTGAGCAGTAGATCATGCACAGTGGACCAACACCTGGGACTGGGCAGCTTGCCATCTTCTTTTTGAGTAATATTCGATTAGGATTTTAACTGTTGTCACATGGTAGATTAAACCAAAAATTGAGAGAAGCAGTTTTCATTTTTCTTTTAAACTAAAACTGTTTCAATAGCAAATTACCCATAAGCTCTGTTCTCGCATCACAGTCTGTTAAGTTCAAATTTGTCCCCTTTTCAGGAAAAAAGCATGTGAATTTAGAAAGCATTTGAAATTCCAAAGAAGTAACTTCACAACTTGAAAAGGTCTTTCGAAAGGTGGGTTTGAGAACAGTCAGGAAAAGTAAAAATCATGACTAACTCTGTGGCTTTTTCAGTGAAGAGATGTTTCAAACTACACCGGGAATTTCTGCTTACGCTTCTGACATTTCAGCACTGGTTTTCAGCTTTTCTTCCTTGCAAATGGTCTGGAGAGCCTATCTGTACAGTCTTAGCTGAAGCGTTACTTGGGCAAAGTCAAATCCCTCCTTTACTTCCATAAATCATACATGCAGATCCATTAGCTATTTAAAGAGTTACGATATTTATACATACGATATTTATTATACTGTGTATCATTAAAAATATTCAAATAATTACAAGCCAGATATAACCATTTAAAAGCAAGAATAATTCTAAGATGACAGAGTTCCTGCTAAGATGACAATGTAAGCGTTGACTCTGAATTCTTCTGTTATTAGGACACAAAGCAAGCTCCAACTGAACTTTGTCAGAGTTCATGCAAAGAGGAGGGCAAGTTTAAATTGGATTTAGAAATAACTAAGTGAAGGTAACAAAGTACAATTAATATGACCCCACTAGGGGGTCTAGACTGAGAGAATAGTATGACTGTGGATTTGGAGACAAATTGTCCTCCAAAAATAATACATAATCTAAATTATCGATAGCCAAGTTTATACTGTGATCCCATTACATACCAAAAGTTAACTGAAACTGAAGCACTTCTACTGCAAAGAGGCATGTGCTCCAACTTGTTTGAAATAACAGAAGTCAAAACTGACTAGTTACATAAAACAGTTTTTCAAACTCTACAGGCTGACAGGCGAGGATAAATGACATTGTTTAAATGTAAAGAACTGAGAGTGTGTTTTTCAGTACGCGCTGGAAGATCTTAGAAGTAGGAGAAAATATTTATCTTCCAGGTCACATAAACGCGGTTTGGTTGGCTAGTCCTGATGGCATAACTTCTCCCTTCTTTACAGTTTGGTGGTTTTACGTGGCTTGGAAGGTCATGCTATGGCTGCTACCCCCACCATTATTCCTGGGAATTCTGTGGCAATACTACTGAAATGAGTCTGCGACCATATTTGGGAGGAAAATGGGATTGGGCAATGCCCATCCCTCCACCCGTTTAGGTTACGTGACATAAAATCCTCTTTTCTTCACTCTTCCTTGCTCTTTCTCAAGTCTGCTCAGGAAACTGGTATTTCAGTGTCATCTACCTCTTGGAGCATAAACTGGGGGGCTTACTGGGGATTATATAATGTACTGCACTTTGCAAGTTTGACCTCCAGCTCAGATTCCACAGCGGTAAGGATGCTACGTGTGTCAGTAAAGCAGCATCCTGAGTGGCACATGCATACATTAGTAACTCCAATTAGAAAGTCAAACAGAACCACCCAATTATGATCTGGCACAGCGAAGAGAAGCAAGTAGTTTTAATTACACATGCCATGCTGGGGTTGCCCACACGTGTTCATTCACATTCATAAATGCTCCCTTCCCGAACTTGGCTATTTCACCACTGCGCCTTTTGCCCATTGTTTTTCTGTAGCTTATCAAGGAAAAACAAACTGGTACCTGCACTGATGGGTTACCACGGTATCATTGATAATTACCGTATGGGAGTGCTGGATGAGTGTAGCTGAGCCTGCATCTGCTAGTGCCTCTGCATTTCTACTCCAGCTAACAAACCTAGCTGTTATTTATAAATATTTTTGAATGTTAAACCAGGGTTATTTGATAAACGAATTTTGTGACCCTTCTGTCATCTGTTACTCACTTGAAAGAAACCGTACGCTGTGTTGGCCTTTTAGACCTGTGTTGGTCCTCAGACCTACTACCACCTGCACTACGTAAAAGTTATTTCTGTGGATGTCGAACCACTCATACCTCCTTTTGTACAAGGCAGGCACTCTCTATACAGATCAGATGTGCAGGACAGCATCCCGATTCCCCGTTAAACCCTTCTGTTATATCCAAGGAATCTGGCAATTTTCATCATTAATGCGTTGTTTCTTTGTGCTCTCTTCATTTATTTCTTTCTGTTATACTCAGCCGTTGCCCCTAAGGTACTCTGGAAATTCTTCAGGATGGGGTTGGTTTGGTTTTATTTGTAAAACGCTGATGGCACCTTCCAGTAGAAACACAAGTTAGTAAGTTCCAATGGAGGTGTCTCATAGGTGCTCTCCGGTTAGG